>NC_035170.2:9642538-9813507 GCF_001659605.2 Manihot esculenta
TCAGCCTCAATTTAGTATTGGGTTAAAAGGCGTTTCAGAAGAAGACATTCATAAGGTGGAAGAATTAATCATGAGTACGCTTAAGAAATTATCCGAGGAAGGATTTGAGACAGATGCTGTGGAGGCATCCATGAACACAATTGAGTTTTCTCTCAGGGAAAACAACACTGGCTCATTTCCTCGAGGCTTATCATTGATGCTTCGGTCCATTGTAAGTTATACACTTCCCCATCTTTCAAAAATATGCATGACTTTATCCCCTGATAGGTTAATGCATTCTTTAATAACTTTTTGCAGGGCAAATGGATATATGATAGGGATCCCTTCGAGCCTTTAAAATATGAGAAACCTTTGATGGCCCTCAAAGCTAGAATAGCAGAGGAAGGTTCTAAATCTGTTTTTTCTCCTCTAATTGAGAAATTCATCTTGAACAATCCTCATAGAGTAACTGTGGAAATGCGGGTAAGCAGTTTAGGCTGCAAGTTCACTATCTGTATATTAAATTTATAAGATAACAATGGGTATTTTCCTGTTTCAGCCTGATCCAGAGAAAGCTACCCGTGATGAAGCTGCCGAGAGAGAAATCTTGGAGAAATTGAAAGCTGGTATGACGGAAGAAGATCTTGCTGAGCTTGCACGTGCAACACAGGAACTAAGATTGAAGCAGGAAACTCCTGACCCACCAGAAGCTTTGAAAACAGTGCCAAGTCTGTCTCTTAACGATATTCCTAAAGAACCTATACATGTCCCTACAGAGGTTTATATGCTCAATTGGTTCTCGGTTGTCTAATAAACAACAATTTTGAGTGAAAGCTGTACTGAACATTTGTATGCTATCTCTAGGTTGGGGATATCAATGGAGTGAAAGTGTTGCAGCATGACCTCTTCACTAATGATGTCCTCTATGCTGAAGTTGTGTTTAATATGAGATCACTGAAGCAAGAACTTCTTCCTTTGATGCCTCTTTTCTGGTGAGTTATTTCCTTAAAAGATTATTAAAGATTTTGAATCTTATTTTGTTATAGATATAGCACCTGCCCTCAAGTCCTCATTTTATGAGCAGCTTAAGCTTGGTTGAGTGGTATTGTTGGCATGGTATTAGAACCTATTTGACGATTTACTTAGTAGCTCACAGTTAAAATTTGGGGCACTCTACTGTTAATTACACTAAGAACAGGTTCATGGTTTGTTTGTTCTTGTCTGTGCTTAATCCCGTTGAGCTTTTATTGAGGGGAGAGTGTTAGAGATTATATAAAAGATGAGCCTTTTAGGTTAAGTGATCCATAAGTGATTCCTTCACCTTTTTTTTTTTGGTTATTCTTGTCCCTTTTCTCTGTTGTCGATGATAATCATAAGAAGCTCATTGTTCTCATTTGTAGACAATAATCAATTAATCATAATAAGCTCCGGAAACATTCCTGTGGAACTTGTGTACGTTTCTAGTTTTTGGTTCTACCTCATATATATGGTTATTCTTACATCTGGAATGATAAAATTTGGAGTCTACATGAATCTGATAATGCACTTGATGTTTTTCAGCATAGCTCCTGGACTTGTGAATGATGCCAGTGTATTGTACAAAATCTTTCTGTACTATGTCACCCTTTAAGTATTAGGATCTTAAGGAGCCAATTTGCTGTCTGTGAATGTGGATTCACAATGAAACACTGTTGTGTTGCCCTTTAATGGTTCCAACTTATAAGCTGTTTCATTGGGTGGATAATGTCTACTACACCTACATAACACCAAATTTTTAATTTTTGATGTGATTTTGTGATCATAATGCTAAACGCTTTTGGCCAGATAAGTAACTTTGTGGCAGTGACCAACAACTCGAATTATGTTTCTTTATTACGGGATAAATGTTTAAGGATTCAGTGATTCCTAAGTTATAGGCATTGCTATTTGCCTTCTAAAACTATCCTGCAACATTTTCGCCTGCCTTGTAATGATTTCTAAAACTCCCTATGCTGAAAAATTCTTATGATCTTCTGGAAATAAAGGCTGGGCTCCAGTTTCCATATACAATTTGATGTAAAACATGGAGAAAATACGTTCCAAAGTCTCTTAATTTGCAATCTTCAAATATGCCAACCAATGGTAAAAATACCTTCAGAAGGCTTACATAGAGTCATAAAATAACTGCTATCTGAATATGAAAGTCAAATACCAAAAATACCCTGAATAATTTAAATACCCAAATAAATTATTTGCTTGATTTCTTTCTTAAATATGTATACCTAATTAGTTCATGCCCCATATCAAAATGTTGGTGTGTTGCTTACACTGATGTAATTCAAGTGAATTCATAACTCAATGGTGTGAGTTGTCGAATTATAGGTTGTTAAACACTTGTGCATCCTCGGCCAGTTTGAGATGCTCTGGTGGATATGGTTATAAACTTCCTCATGAATAATTATAACCACCCCAACTTAATTCTTACAACTGTGGTCCTGCTGTGCATCAAAATGTCTCCATCAAACTCCATTGTTACCGCCAATCGTCATATTTTTCCTCCTTTTTTCCTTTAGTAACCATGCTGCATAATTGTCTAAAGGTCCTTTGTATTCTTGCTTTCCTGTTCTGTGTTACATGTTTCTTTTTTTTTCTCCCCATGTAATTAAATGTTTCAGTGTGAATGTTAAATGGGGTTTAAAATATTGGCCTGCATCTTCCATATCAACAGATAAGTATTGGGTTTTTTGCTTGCTGAATACTAATACAGGATTCACCAGGTCAAGATGGTGAATTTTGGTATACACTGTCAGTCTGGTATAATTCAACAAAGCCAATCTGGACCAATATAATCTGATAAATAAAAATGTGTAACAGCTTAAACAGCCTGTACCTTTATTCTGGGCAAAGGAAAAGAAGGAAGGAAGGAAGAAAGATGAATTAAATAGAGAGAGGAGTCGGTATTCAGGACATTTCCTTTCATTGTTATATTTGCTTCCTCTCTCTCTCTCCCCTTCTGGGTTTTTGATTTCTAGGTTTTAGTGTATGTTTCTTTTCAAGTCTTAATATCTTTTGGGTTTTTCATTTGAAGCCTATTTAAAATGTTAAAAATATTGTTTTGTTGCTTATTTAGTTAATAAATTGGGTCACTGGGTTCTCTCTCTCCTGCTCTCCCTTTATGGTCCGATACCATGACCAAAATTGTAATATAAAGCCCTTTTTAAATGTAAAGTTGTTATTTTCAAATTTGTTTAGTGGAGTGTTTGTTCTCATATGTACACCACAATATTCTTGACAGTCAGTCACTGCTTGAGATGGGTACAAAAGATTATACCTTTGTGCAACTTAATCAGTTGATTGGGCGGAAAACTGGAGGAATATCAGTTTATCCATTCACATCATCTATTCGGGGCCAGGAAGAACCATGTAGCCATGTAATTGTCCGTGGAAAAGCAATGGCTGGGCGTGCTGAAGACTTGTTTAACCTGGTACTTTTAGCAGTTGTATTAGTTATCCGCCATTGTGTCATTGTGAATGCCGCTTTGTGTGCTTATGGCATGAATGAGTCTAAAATATTTAGGATTGCATTTATGAGTTTGTCAATTCAGTAGTGCCATTGTTCTGTCTCTTTCACTATAGGGCTTTTCAATGATGTTCTTGTTGACATAAAATAGTTTGTCATGAATGTATTCTAAACCGATATGTTTTTGATGTAGTTTATAGGAATTCTGCTTTGAGAAATTGAGATGTAAAGAATCCAGGAACTGTAGGAATTGTGCAAACTAGAAAATATTATTGCATGTTCAAATTATTGGTTTATCTTGTGCTTTCTGCAGCTTTCAGCTTCTTTTCATTGAGAGTTCTATGATCAAGAGTGTTGTATTTACTTAGGATCAAGTTCAAACCACATTCTCTCTTATTCTACATGATATAGTAATACAACAATTTTATGCTTTTTAACATGCTGTGAATGTGATGCTTCCCTGTGCTATTTTTTTATGTTGATTTTAAATTTCTAATTACTTATGGAAGTGATAGACTGGGGTACTGAGGGTTGATTTATACTCTATTGCAGGTTAATTGTGTACTTCAAGAAGTACAATTTACAGACCAACAGCGTTTTAAGCAGTTTGTATCCCAAAGTAAAGCAAGAATGGAGGTATCTCTTGATTTTGTCATGTATTTTCTTTCAAGAACTTAATGGACTGCATCTTTTTTCTAAGAACTTATTTTCAATGTTCCTGTCTGATCTTCAGAACCGATTGCGAGGCAGTGGTCATGGAATTGCAGCTGCAAGGATGGATGCAAAATTAAATGTTGCAGGGTGGATTTCTGAGCAAATGGGTGGCATAAGGTTGGAATGCTTTCTCTTTGGCTTCATCTTATTCCCAGTTTCATTTTTCCATAATTTATTATACTCTTTCCACTCAAAGAATCTGGGATTTCAATATATGTGGTAACTTAGCAGTGGATCACACTTTTGTTGCAATCAAGTTTATGACCATGTCTAATGGCTTTTCATGTAATAATAATAAAAAAGGATCGGCTTATTATATTTTTTTGCTGTAGTGAAGATCTAATGATATACCATACTGATAATTTGAATGCCTGGTATACCTATAGCTACCTTGAGTTTTTACAAGGCTTGGAGGAGAGAGTTGATCAAGATTGGTCTGGAGTTTCTTCATCTCTTGAGGAAATTCGGGCATCCTTGTTATCAAGGAATGGCTGTTTGATAAACTTGACTGCTGATGGGAAAAACCTTGAAAACACAGAAAAGTTTGTTGGCAAGTTTCTTGACTTGCTTCCTAGTAACTCTGTTGCTGAAACTGCCACTTGGAATGCTCGAATTTCACCTGAAAATGAAGCTATTGTGATACCTACCCAGGTTTTATTTGGTTTTGTTTATTTATTGTTTAATGTTTGGTATTCATTATCTGTCTTCTTTAAAGTAACCTAATTTGTTTTCACCTTCTACAGGTTAACTATGTTGGCAAAGCTGCTAACATCTATGACACTGGCTATCAGCTTAGTGGGAGCGCTTATGTTATTTCAAAGCACATTAGTAATACATGGTTGTGGGACCGCGTGCGTGTAAGTGGTGGAGCATATGGAGGGTTTTGCGATTTTGATACTCACTCAGGTGCAGTAATGTGCTATAATGCTGGGCGTAGACTTCCGCTTGCCATTTTTATCTAATTGATGAATTTTGTTTGTGTTTTCCTTCACAGGTGTATTCTCCTTCTTATCCTATCGGGACCCTAACTTGCTGAAGACACTCAATGTCTATGATGGAACTGGTGATTTTCTGCGCGAGTTAGAAATGGACGATGATACTCTTACTAAAGCAATTATTGGGACCATTGGAGATGTGGATGCTTATCAACTGCCAGATGCTAAGGGTTATAGTAGGTATGTTGACAATTGTTTTGGTTCCTTGTCTTTGCCTCACTGTTTTGATATCATTGAACTTTCATTATTGAAATGGGAAGGTAAGTGGCATTCTGAACTTATCGCCCTACTCTACATTTGTGGCTCTTTTTCTTTTTGTCCAATAACTGGTCTACACACCCAGTTGCAAACAGTGTTTTGTGCCTTGGAACTAGCAAGGAAACCAAATTTGTTTCTTTCTTTCTCCTCTTATGTTCTCTTCCATATTTTCTTCTTGGTTTCAGAGTCTCTTTTCCATATACATATGTTTAATTCATAGTTGCAGTTGCATAAGAAACGAGGTTTGTGTGCAACTATTCAAATTTCTTTTGAAAAAATTGTGAAATCATTAAATTATTTAGTTGAGATTCATTGAATTATCCCTATAACTAATGAATATATATACATCAAATAAAGACATCGAATCCATTTAGCGAAATAATATGGGCTAGAATTTTTAGGAACTGTGCTCTCTCTGCTTTTATCCCCTTGTTTATGCAATAATGACGAGTGCTGATTGGTTGTATTTATTGCTTTTTCAGTTTGTTACGGTATTTGATGGGCATCACTGAAGAAGAAAGAAAAATGAGAAGGGAAGAGATATTATCAACCAGGTAAACAGGTTTTTTATTATCTATTTTGCTCTAGTTCAATTTCTGCAATAAGAGGACAGAAAACTTCCATTATATATATATAAAAAAAGATGTTGCTTTTTTTTTTTTGGGTTTGGGGGGGGGGGGTAAGGAATGAGGATGGTGGGGCCTGTGAGAGGATTTTGCAGTGGGATTGGGGCTGGCTCATAATTGATTTGGATGGTAGTTGTGACAAGAAGCTTAAAGTATTCAGGTTCTGCATACCCCTCATACCTTCAATATTGTGCAAGACTCCACCGGGGTAATAGATATGTTGGGTTAGATAAGAAACTACATTAAGCTCTTTATTAAAATAGAGTAAATTGATATATATGCATAGTTCTATGTTAAGCTCTTTTACATCAATAATATATATATATATATATATATATAATGCTTATTAAAAATTGTGGATATGTTTAGTTTGCATTTCTAAATCATTCAATTAAATTGTTGCTATATTTTGTGAAATCAATCTATTTTAGCCATTTTGTTGAAAAATCATAGGTCAACTTGTTTTACCTTCAAACATTTATATTGTTTAGTTAGTATAATTTTGACTATATATATTATTTAGTCTTTGTAATTTTTAATACACATACTACTTAGACTCTCAAATTAATGTTAGAACAAATTGACTAACGTGTCATTGATGAAAGACTAGATAACTTGATTTTACAAAATATAAAGACATTTAAATTTAGTGATTTAAAAATAGGGACTAAGTAGTTAATTTGTTAAATTCAGAGAGCTAATAGTAATTATTTACCCTATTCAAAATGAGGATTAGATGGACAACAGAATAGAGGTTGCTCGTTGCCACCATATACAACTTGAATGATATTTTATATTTTGAAGAATGCATTTAAGCGCCTTTTTGCAAGCTCTTTTATCTCCCTCACCTTTTCTCTGCAGTTTGAAGGACTTCAAGGAATTTGCTGATGCCATTGATGCAGTTAAGAATAAAGGGGTTGTGGTCGCTGTAGCCTCTTCGGAGGATGTTGAGGCTGCAAACAATGAGCGCTCTAACTTTTTCCAAGTGAAGAAAGCCCTTTAGAGCCCCAAAGGTTACATTTTCTTTGCATAATTATTGTACTGTACTATTCTATACCAAATGAAATGCTCAAAATTAATTTACCAATTTTTTCATAGTTTTGAACAAATTAACAGAAGAGAAGAAAATAGAGTTAAGCCTACCACAGGGATGCTTAAGAGTTTATTTGCATCTCCACTGTAATTTATGAACTCCTTGACCATGAGCTTAAGGCAAGGGACTGTTGCTTGTGCTTCTTTTATCTTCGCTCTTCTTTTAGTAATAAGAAATTATCCCAAAGGCTTTTGCTGTTCAAATTGCAACATGTTCTCTGCTTCCATGCGTAATTAACACTCGGGAATCCTGTTTTCTTGATGCATGCATTTAATGACATTGGATGTAAGGTTAAAGCTTGAATTGAGATATTTGGTTGATTAGATGGCGAGAACATCAACTCTCTGGTTTCAAACTGATTCTTACTTCGTCACGAGGATTCAGAGTTAAATTTTCTTTCCTCATTCAGTGGAGAGCTAAAATAGCATGTGAAATCAAGTTGCATCTTTTTACATATATAAAGACATGAAAAAAAGGGGAGAAAAAAAAAAAGAAGAAAAAGGGTAAATCCACGTGATATGGTTGATAAATTTTTATTTTCAAAGATAAAAGATTAATTTGTTAAGAGAGTCAAAGTCCAAGATTACAAACACATCCAAATGAAGGATAGACACATCCAAAAACAAATAAAAAAGCTCAAAGGCTAGCAAGTCCAGCCTGCACAACATAAAGAAACCTCTAGAAACCCTAGCAAGCAAGAATCGGGTAGGACTCGATTCAATAACAAACAATCTGAGGAGTTGTAAAAGTGTCGCTGGATCCAAATCTCGCTGGAGAAGAAAAATGTTGTCGATGCTCATGCAACAACCAAATGAAGGCGTTTATCTTAACATCTAACACTAAGAAAGCAAACCTAGGGGGAGGCAGGGAACGTTCAAAGTACATGTCGACAGATTTGAGGCATAAAAAATAAGGGCGACGACAGATTTAAGCTATAAAAAATGAAGGCAGCTATTAAAAACGAAGGCATCGAGTAGAGTCCTTCAATATTTCATTGGGCTTTGAGGGACTGGGTGGATATCGAAGAACCATTGAAAACATCCTCAAGAATACATGATTAGAAAAAGAACTCTTCGATCTAAATGTGACAACAAAGGCATGAAGAACACCAAAGTCCTATCCTGACTTCAAAGCTATAGAAGGATTGCCTCAGCATGTATCGGTGAGGTTTATGTAAGATGTTGGAGCTCTTATTATCTGCATGCAGAGCAATCTCTCATAAGAGATGATCAAAACAAAAAAATAAAAATAAAAGTGGATCTAAAAGAACCCTCCAAGATGACCACCGATCTACAAAAATGAAATAAAAGGAAAACTAAAGACAAAAAGAAAAGAAAACCACCGGGAGATGGGAGAATCGAAATCCACTCTCTGGGTAGGAGGAGGGAAAGTTATCTTCTGCCCAAACGAGACAAAAAGAGATTGGTCAATGACAGCAAAAAGAGAAACTTTCTTTAAAAAAATAATGGCAAAAAAAAAAAAAGAAGAGTTACAATAATAAGAGTATATGTGTGCATAAATGGTTGATAAGGTTGTAATTTCTTGTCAAAGCATGTTTATTTTTGCCTACGTATAATCTAGTTTATTTTCTTTTTTTTTTTTCAAATTAGTTTAGAACTTTTAATAATTTAATGTTATTTTTTTAACAAATTTAATATTAAAATTTAGAATTCAACTTTTTAGGTTGACTAAAGAAATTAAAAAATTAAAAATTAAAAGGGATCGAGGATTCTTTTCTTCTGCTAATCGAAAATTTTGAATTAATCTAAAAATTAAAAATTGACCAAGCTAAATAATTACCTGGATAAGCCTTATGTTGAATATTGAAGTACTCAACTATCCCTCGCTCATTTGTGATCCTTTCATTAATAATTTTCACTTTAAAAAAATCACTATTTCTGAAAAAAAAATATATTTAAATTCCAAATAAAATATATAATTTATTTAATAAAATATTTATGTGAAATCTCTGTTGATATCAACTTTTTCATTCACTATTTTTAAATATATATTTACATTAATTTTAAATATATAATACAATTATATTATAAAAAATACTTCAACATTTTTTTATTATAATGATTATAATGTATACGTCATAATTTACTTCCATAATAAACTATTAAAATTATTATATTATATATAAAAAATTTAATATAGAATTAACTCAATTAATTTTTTATTTATTATTTATACAAAATAAACTGATTTATGATAATAAAAAATTCAAAAAAAATATAAATCACAGAAAAATAATAACTAAGGAAAATAAAATATTACAATTGATAATCTAATCTCTATATTACAATTGATAAGCCTCGTTATATTTTACGATTAAATTTAAATAAAAAATCAATTAAATTAAAATATTAAATAATAATAAATTTATTTTGAGACTTTTTATTTCATTAATATTTTTAATTTTCATTAATTAAATATAACTTCTCATTTTCATTTTTATTTAAAAATATAAATTTATTATTTTAATAATTATCTAATATTTGATCATGTTATTTTAATAATTCTAATTTTGAAATTAATCTAGTTATATTTTCATTTATTTAGATACTTCTTTTAGATTTTTTTAACAAACTCTAAAATTAATTTAAATATAAAATATTTAATTTATATCATTATTTAAAAAATAACATTATTATATTTTGTATATCCATTAAAATTTTCTTAATTAACTATAAAAATAATTTAAATAATATATTATCCCATAATAATTTTTTATGTATAAATCTGTAAAATAGAAAAGAATATCAAATGGATTGACTTGACAATCTCTCCGATATTTAAATTAGTATGTGTGATGAATAAATTATAAAATTAACAATTGGGAAGAATAATGCATCTGAATATAGAGACTATAAATTTTTTATGTAATATATGATAGAATTTAAATATTATTAGGAGAAGATAATAGATTTTCATTTAGAATATAAAATTTTAAATAGAATAAAATATGCAATTGTAAAATTATCAACTGTTTAAATAATTAAAAATTATTCTAAATAATTTGAAAATTAGAGTATTATAGAAAATCTCATTATTTTTCTCTTCACTTTTATATAAGGAGTATTTGTAGGGTATTCGGTTCAAACCGAAAAAATCAATCGAATCGAATTAATTTAAAAATTCGGTTCGATTTTTAATTTTAAAAATTTCGGTTATTTAGGTTTGGTTCAATTTTGATCAGAAAAAAATTGAAAAAATCAAACCAAACCGATTTATTGATAATAATATATTATTTTCACTAATATAGAAAAATTAAATCATATTTAAGTTAAAATATTTTAATTAAATTTTAAAATATTAAAAATAAAGTGTAAAAAATAAAAAATTTATTAAAAATCAAAACCGATCAAACCAAACCGAATCGAACTGAATCAAATCGATTCAGTTTGATTCGGTTTTTGATCAAAATCAATTCGATTTGATTTTTATAAATACTAAAATTTTGATTTTCGATTCGATTCGGTTTTAAATCGAACCGACCGAATGATCACTCCTAAGTATTTGGGAAAAAAATTAAATGTTTATGATAATTTATATTTATATTGAACACTTTAAGTTAAATCTTTACCATCATAGTCAAAACAACTAAATTAAATTTGAAAAAAATTAATAATAAATTATAATATAGACTTTAAAATTATTAATAAAATATATTATATTTAATAAATAAATTGATATTATATAAAATATTTCACATAATAATATATATTAAAATATTTTATTGAATGTTTTTTTTTTCAATGAGAATTGAGAATTGAAGAAATAGAATATGAAACCTCTTAAATTTATTCAGATACATTAAGTATATTTTATTGAATGTTTATATTAATATTATAAATTATATGCATATTTTTATAAAATTTATCTTATTAAAAATATTTTAAATAAAATGAAATATTATATATTTTAAATAGTAAAATTTTATTTTTTATATGTTAAGTTTTTATTAATAATGTGAGATTAATAAAAAATAATATTGTTATAATAAAAATACATATTTAAAAACTATTTATTAGTCAAATAAAACTTTAAGAATTATATTATAATTTAATATTAATTTTTTTTAAATTAATAAAGGGCATCTCTCATATTCACATGTAGTTGAGTTTACAAATACTTCCCACTAATTCTCTTTTATCCACTCAAATTCATAGAAAAAATATTTTGTGGTTCAACTCCTTTTTATATTGAAGTATTTTTATTTTATTTATAAACCTTCCTAAATTTAAAAAAAGAAAAAAAAAAAAAAAAGCAAGCATGAGCTTGATTATTGAATGGATGAAGATTGAAAATAAAATTATTTAAATTTTTTTCTTATAAAATCATTCAGCCAAATGAGAGGTATGTGTTGGACTTTTTATCTTTTCTATGGACCTAAATTTATTCTTGACTCATTTTCTGAGTCATTCCACTAAATCTGACCTACTCAATTTCATTTAAACCAATAACATAAATGAATTTATATTATTGAATCAGTTTAAATATTAATAAATATAATTTTTTTGTAATTATTGATTATAAATATTGTAATAATAATATCACTAGTAAATCAAGAATCATGATTCTTGTAGTTTAAAAAATTAATTACTTATCGGATCTGCTTTGATAAAATTAAAAATTAACAATCAATCTAATTGATTGAAATGGCGAAGTTAAATATAATTTATTATTATAATTTAGTTATTTTAAATTTATTAAACTAATTATTGATTTTCTGTCTAATTAATGTAAATATAATAAGTATAACTAATTTTTCAAGTAGTGAGAATCATACTTCATTTATTAGAATTAATATTATCACAATACTTATAATTTATAACTATATAAACGTTGCTTAAAAAAATATATATATTGAAAAATGAGTTAAATTGATCAAAATGAATAAATAAATCGAATCAAAATTAAAAATCAAATCAAATTGAAATTTTAATTTGAGATATATTTATTAAAAAAATTAGAGGATAATTGTTAAAATTCATAAAATTTAATTTTTTTAATAAGTATCAGTTATATTAAAATATTAATTTTTAGTGCCTGTTAATCACTTGATATTTCTATTAAATTTAACAATTAAACTTACCAGTAGAATATAAATAGATTTAGATGGTTAGTTTAGAGTATATTAATTATTTTTTATAATTTATTATATATTTATTAAAATGTGAATAGTTTAATTTTTTTAATTATTTTTTTAAATTTTAATTGTATTTTTCAATTAGTGGAATAAGTATTATGAAAATAGGATTAGGTGGGGATTTAGTGAATTGACCCAACATGCAACATTTCTATTTACCATTAATTAAAATAAATAAATAAATAAAATGCACTTTCATTAATTTTTTTTACTTTAAACTCTATAATTTATTTTAAAGTTTATATTTTAGTTTTATGTCGTGATATCGTGTTATTAATAAATAATAATAATTTTAAAATTTTATGTTAAGATAAAATTTATATTATAAAATATTATTTTAATAAAAAATTAAACAAATATCTTAAAATAAAATATAGATTTTAAAGTGAAAAATCGATAAAAATTCATTATATATTTTTTAAAAAATATTTGTTAAATGATTTCCATGTAATTTTGGCTATTCTATAATAGAGCTGGATTGGTAGGGAGTAGCTTAAAAAAAACAAACAAAAGAAAGTATGCAAATCCAAATATAGTTTTTTTTTTAAATTTATAATTTAATTCTTAGGTATTATTATTATTAATAAGTTAATTCTTACATTTTCAGAAATTTATTAAAACGTTATTATCTTTTTAAAAAGTTAATTTTTTTTTGTAAACTTTTAATTATTTAAAACATTATAATTAATATAATATATATTTGAAGGAAATGTTAGTAGACAATGGTAAAAAAATTGGTGTTAGACACCGTTTTTAAAATTTTTATTTTACAATCTTTAAAATTAAATAAATTTTTTTAAAACTTTAATTTTTAAAATTATGATAATAAAAATTTATTTTTAATATATAATTCAGTAAAAAATATAAAAAAATAAAATAAAATAAAATAAAAAGTATTTTTATTTATTTATAAAGGTACAAATTATTTATAATTGAAAAAATAGCTTTCATAAGCGATTATAAAAATTATGAAATAATATTAGATTTAAATATCAAACTTACAACAATAAAAAATCTCATAAATAATATTTTTAATTACAATAAAATTTTTAGTAACTATAAAATCTTTTAAAATTTAAATTCAAACAACACCAAAATATATGTTAAAATTATTATAATCTAAAAAATATAAGATAATGGTAGTTTACTTAAAATAGTTAACGTATTAATTTTAATTTATTGATATTAAAATTAAATCATATAATTTTTTTTATTTTAAAATTTGATTTAATTTATCTTTTTAATAAAATTAATGATAGTGTTTTTATAATTAAAAAATATAATTATTTTAATGTATTAAATTAATGAATTTATTTAATTTAATTCAAAATTATTTTAAAATTAATTTAATTTTGATCGAAGACCATTTAAATTTACCAATACAACAATAATTAAAAAAAAAATCAATGCTTCCTTTTAAAAAATGAAAAAGGGTCACATAAATATATAATATTATACTTTTATAATTTTATTTATTTTATTATTTCATATAAGTTAAAAAATATAATTTTTTTATTAACTTTCTAATTATATTTATTTTAAAAATATTAATTTTTATTAAATATTAAAAAATATTTTGAATATTTATATAAAAAATAATACATAATGAAAATTTATTTTGAAAATAAAATAAAATAAAATTATAATAGTTAATTTATATATTATTATAATATAAAAAAATAAACAAAAATTTATATAATGGAGGGAGTAATAAAGAAGGGTATTGATTGCTTTGATGACTCGTATGACTTTATTAACTTGTAAATTAGAAAATTTAATAAGTATAAAAAGGTAAATTATTTATTGCATTAATTTTTGTTTGTATGCAAAACTCCTGATTATATTAATAAAATTTTAGTATATCATTCTAAATAGAGAAACGATTATATTTGATAGATTTTTTAGTCAAAATAATTATATCTGATAGATTTTTTAGTCAAAATATGAGCAATTAGAACAGTATTAAAATGACCCATTTAACAAAAATATTAATTTTAGAGTCTAACAAAAATTTATAATCATTCAAAATCAAACATATATAAAATAATTTGGTAAAAATGCTCCTAAGTATTTGTCTAAACCCCTACATAAGATAATTTAGTAAAAATACTCATATTTTTTTCTCATTTCTCGAGTATAAATCATTAGTCTCCCGAATAAAACCACGAAAGAAAACTTATATGAGATAAAGGTCGAATAAGATTTCAAGATTGACGTCGTCGTTGCAATTCAAAAAATCCATAATAACTAGTAAATCTCCGTTAAATATTACCTTCCAAAACAACTGAATCAATAAAATTTGAAGAAAAGTCAACCACAAAATAGATTTATGGCTCTTTCACATTAACGAAAAGCCTCATTCCAATCATTATCTATTGACTGAGAAACAACCATCACAATATAAAAAATTACGAAAAAATTTCATACAAGAACTAGGAGTTTTTATTTCCATCAAAAATAAAATATCTGGCTTGTAACTAGGAATCGAATCATTTAATGCAATAACTGTCTAAGGATTGCCGTCATAAATCTGGCAAAAAAGTCTATATATTCTGAAAATTAATGGGATTATACGTGGAAAATATCTCAACTATACAAAAATCATAAGTGACAGATCGAAATATCTTTAGAACTCTCAATAGGGACAGTATAATTTTTTTCTTCATCAATAGCCGATTGACTTAGATCGTTTTTCACGAGGAGTGAAAGCGAGAACATTGAGTTACAAAGAAATCACACAAGGAAACTTAATATTTTTTTAAAAAGTGTTTTATTGCATTAATTATGTTGAATGAAATTCGATAAAAAAATTTTTTTAATATACCCCAATTGATATGATTCAATTTTAGTCATATATCTATTTTTTTTTAAATAAATTATCCCAAAAATTAGCTTTTTCTGTTAATGTGAAAAAAAAGGCAAACATGATTGATTTGATAAAAACGGTAATATCATTTTTCAAAATTGTTGAGAAAATAAAGAAAAAAAAAAAGGAAAAGACGAGTATAAAGAGGAAGGCGATTGAAAAGTGTTGCATGCGTCCTTGGTTTTTTTCCTTTTATTTCTATTTGTTGTGGTTTCTTTGGTTGCGTCGGATATTGTCTTGTGTCCTCCTTGTCTTTGAATCCGGAAAGGAAGGGTTTGTTGTTTGATTGTATAGTTTGATGTACTCTTTCATACTTAATTTTCATCACTATTTTTAAGCGTCCATCGCGGTTTGTTTATATTTTTTGTTAATTCTAGTTTTTTTTCAGTCATTAGTGTTACGTAAAATTTTTTTTTATTCAGTGAAACAAATAATTTTTGATTTTGAAAACTAATTTTGAGAGATTTTTGTATGTCGACGGTATTTTAGGGAGCTATCGCTACGTCCGATAATCACTCTCCCTTTATCTCATATTACTGTGAGCTCCTTTCTATGTGGCCTTCTTAAATCTGACATTTCTGTGCGTCTGAGATTCTAAATTTTGGATGCTCATGCGAGTTTTGGTAATTTGATCTTTTTTTCTTTGTTGGTATTTTTTAATTTGGGTTTCATCTGGTGCAATCTGTGGATTTCTGTATTATCTTTGACGGGTCATTTCAATTGCTGGGTTGGTCATTTTGATTGCTGGATTGGATTAAAGAGCTACTGATTTGATTTGCTTTTAAAAGACTTAATTACCCACAAGTGGCTGTTGAGGATGGAATTCTTTGCAGTACATTTGGCTCCAGAGCTTTGAAAGTGGAGCAGGTAAGAAAGTTACAAGGAAAGAAAATGATCCTCTCATATCATATAAGAGAAGTCCTGCAAATACTCCAACCTATCAACTCCATCAGGCACCATCTTTGACAGGGAGACATTGAAAGATCTGGTAAGATTCATAAACAAGAGAAACATCCATTTGGTGGGAAACAAAAATCCTTTTACTAAGAATTTCCAGCTCACTCCACGATGCTGCTGAAATTAAAGACCAAAATCCTCTTTTTTTTTTTTTCAATATATCTATAAATTGAGGCGAATAAGAAAGACATTTTATTAATATACTTATGTTTAGATTATTTAATTTGAGCCACATATATTTTTTTAATAAATTATTTCAAAAATTGACTTTTTTGGTTAATGTGAGAAATTAGCAAAGAAGAAAGACATGACTGATTTGATGGACGTCCACATAACAACAACCATCCTTTAGAGGACCACTATACTTTAATTTCCTGTGATAGATCTTATTAGGATGTGGACTACAGCTTCTTTTGGATTTTAATGCTGGGAGTGATCTTCGGCTTTCGTGTGGCTGTATCGTACCTTGAAACAAAGGCTACGATTTTCCAAGCCTGGATCCTAAGGTCAGAATTGAGCTATTTTATAAATTAAGGATATGTTATTTTATTATTATATATTTTTTCATTTTATAATTTTTATTTATTTTTTTCAATATATTAACATATAATTTTATTTTTAAAAATTTCTTAAAATATTTTTTTATATTTAATAAAAATTTGATGGCAGCTGAATTTTTGTACCCGGTCTGAAGTCAGGCCCACGACAATAGCCAATTACTTAGAGGTTTCCAATCACTCTCGCAAATTGGATCCAGTTCGCTCAGCCTCGCAATCGAGCTTTATCTGAATTTTTGAATTAGGCCGGTCCAACTCTCACGGCCCGTCGAGTAAATCTTCTCTAGGCTCAATTTTGATCTTATCTTTTGGCCCAATCCAGAACCAGGAAGAAGTTCAGTCCATTCGTCTTGTGGGACCATTCGCATACACACTTGGAGAGAATCAGGGACTGTTACATATGGAGCAGAAATTTAATATCCTCGTCCGATCGTATCAGTATGGCAGAGACAAGTGACCCAATAGAAACCATGCCGTTACACGTCAAGGACAAGCAATGAAAACAGATAAAAGGAAGGAAATACTCTCCTCTAAGAATAAGGTTTTTCTAAGTTCACAACACTTTTGTAATACTTATTTTCTGAATTTCATATTATTAAAATTAATTTTTTAATTAAAAAATATTTATTTTAACTAATTTTTCTAAATACTTTTAAGTGATGTTCCTGTTGATTATCATAAATAATTTAATTTTTTGACTAACTAAACTAGTAGAAGGAATAATTAATATAATAAAGGACTTCTTATTTTTTATTAACTTAACCAAAAAACCAATCTTTTAAACTTTCATTAATGAAGAGTTTATTGAGAATATATCAACAATCAATTTATATTAAAAACCAAATACTTTTATTGCTTCATTTTTTATTTTATTATATAAATTCTAAATTATTAGAGATCATTACAAAATTTTAGAAATCAATTAATTAAAAATAAAAATATAGTACTCTTATTTAAGGGTTTTTTTTTCTAAATATTTAAACAAATTAATAAAATCTTAAGAATTTGATTAATTCAAAATCAAATTTTATTAACCTATATGTTTAAAAATAACTAATAGATTAAAGCGTATGATATAATAGTATATTAAATTTTAATATTATTTGCTAATTCTAGAGAAGTTAAATGTAAAATAATTCCATTTCAAAAAAAAAAGTAAAATAATTAGTTAAATGCATATTAATTTACGCCATTACATTATTTGAAATTAATTTATTGAAGAATATTTTAAATATTTAAAATTATAAATTTTATAATAATTAAATTCGGGTTAATCCTCTTATCCATGACTTCAAAATAATTTAATTTAATATTCTAAAATTTATTAATTATTCTCTAAACTTTTGTAAAATAAAAAGTCACTCTTATTTATTGTGGTTAATTTTATTATTTTATGATAATTTAAAATAAAATTAGCAAAATTAAAATAAGGAATTCTAATTTAATTAAGTTATGTTAAAGTATTATAATTTTTAATGGTCCAAGATACAAATAAAGTAGGATTTTGACTATAAATTTAGTCTAAAATGTATTTTCATTTATTTTTTTTCTTAGTTATTTAGTGAAATTTAATCGCTATATGCTACAATATCACCTGTTATTATTATGCATATCTATACATTGCTCATTTTTGTTAGATAACCAATTAATTTTTTTTCGATTTGTATGCTGATAGAGTTAAAACATAGTCGAGCATGTTTTTCTACTCTTTGTCACATCACACGATCTTGGATCAGTCCGGTCTGCTTCAGTTACAGATTAGATGACGTGCTGATGGATCGGTCTGTTTGATAAGTTCTACTTGAACATGTTTCTTTCTAGAGACCGAGCTACTAGAGGTCCGGCTGTCATTAATTTTTATAAATTTAGTTATTAAAATATTAAATAAATTAATTTCAAATAGTATTGTATTTAGCTTATTAATATTGGAATTAATTAAAAAAATTGGTTTATGCTATTTCTATTTTAAATAAAATTTGAAAAAAAAGGAAAAGAACTTTTCCTTTCCGTCTATAAGCAAATTAAGAAATGTGTTTCCATCAATTTCTAAATTTAAAAATAGATTGATTTTATTTTAAAATCTGTTTTTAATTTGGAAATGGAAAGGCAAATTCGTTTCAAAGAGCTTTTCCGAAAAAGGAAAATTTCCATTTCTAAGTGGATTAGAAATGGTTTCACGTTTTCTGGCTTTTCTTCTTCTGGCACTTATTTACTTTTTAAAGATAAGTATGAATTTTGCTCAAATTTACGTTGGAAATAATTTAGAATTAATCTACTAAATATTTAAATCAAAATTATAACTTATTGAATTTTAAATTTATAAAAATAATAATAATTAAATAAAAATTTATCATATCATTAATTATTTATAAAAAAGAGTAAAAATATTTCGACTTGTTGACTAAATTTTAGTGATTACGTTCTAAATTAGGGTTTTTAAAATAATTTATAAGGAGTGTGTGGCCCATATAATACTTTGCTTTCTTCTTCCATGACCCAACCCCATCATCTCAATTATTCTTTACAGACAATCACACACTCTGCTTTCCATGGATCCAACTCACCCAAAAGTTGCCAAAGATCTCTCTCCCCTAATCAAGATATACGAAGATGGGAGTGTTGAGAGATTCATGGGCATCGATATCGTCCCTCCTTCTCTTGATGATCCAAAAACCGATGTTCAATCCAAAGATGTTGTCTACTTCCAAGAAGCTAATCTTTCTTCAAGACTTTACCTACCAAAATCCATCGACCCATCAAACCAAAAGCTCCCTCTGTTGATTTACTTTCATGGCGGAGGCTTCTGCATCGAAACTGCCTTTTCTCCAACCTACCATAACTATCTCAACACACTAGTTGCAGAGGCTAAGATTATAGCAGTCTCCGTTGATTACAGAAGAGTTCCAGAGCATCCTCTCTCTACTGTGTACGATGATTCATGGTCTGCTCTTCAATGGGTTGCTTCTCATGTTAATGGCAATGGACCTGAAGAGTGGCTAAATCTTCATGCAGATTTTGGTAAGCTTTTTCTCGCAGGAGATAGTGCTGGTGCTAATATATCTCACCACATGGCCTTGAGATTTGGTGAAGAGAAACTCCCAGGCGTTATCCTTAAAGGGATCGTCCTCATACATCCTTACTTTTGGGGGAAAGAGCCTGTGGGAGATGAACCTAAGGATTCAGAAACAAGATCAAAGGTTGAAACTTTGTGGCTTTTTGCAAGTCCAACAACAAGTGGGTCGGATGATCCTTTAATTAATCCAGCTTTTGATCCGAGATTGGCGAGGTTAGGATGTTTAAGGGTCCTCGTGATTGTTGCTGAGAAGGATTTGTTGCAAAATAGAGGATGGTATTATTATGAGAATCTGAAGAAGAGTGGATGGAAAGGAGTGGTGGAGATCATGGAGACTAAGGAAGAAGACCATGTGTTCCATTTGTTCAAACCTAGCTGTGAGAATGCTGTGGCCATGCTTAAGCTTATCTGTTCTTATCTGAACGAAGAAAAGTGAAGCTTCCTTTGAGTTGGGGACTCGTGGGTGGGGTCCTTCTTGTTATGGGTGTCTACCAATTATCTTTGAGCTTCTGGGTTTTCAGATTATCTTCTTGAAATGCTATAATATATATATAAGCAATAATGGCAATCTGAGAATGTGTTTGTATCGTGGGAAAATAAATAAGAAAGGAAAATTAGGAAGCATGAGCTGATCTTCTATTGTTTTATGTTTAGTTAAGAGAAAGAAATTTTTGGAAAGGAAAATGCAATCCTATATTTTTCAGGTTATTTTCACAAAAATAAGGAAAATTAATAATTTTTATTAATCGAAAAACAAATTTTCCTTTAATAATTTCCTCCATTATCTAAATATAACAATTAAAATATTTTAATTTTGAAGGTCTTAAGATTAATTGTGTTGAAAATTCAATACTGAGGAAATGTCTGATTGGGCATGTGGAATGTTTTCGACTGCTTTGTTGACCTATAGAAAGTAGAAAATCAGATAGAATGAAAGAATGATTTTGTTTTGTTTCAATAGAATTCTCTTAAATGACGTAACTCTACCAATAATATTTTACTGTAATCAATATAATAATTAAAAAATTGCTCAAATAGGAAACCGATGGACATGGACTCCTTTCTTTCCTTTTACTCTAATGAGGTCCCAAAGTGGTGTCTGTCATTTTTTAGTAAGCCTGTGAGTTCTGTTTCTTTTAAATTTAATTTATTTATAGAAAATAATTTATATACATAAATTATTTTTTAAAAAATATTTTTTAAAGAAAATATTTAAAAAAACTTTTTCTATTATTAATTTGATTATAATTAAAAAATAAAAATATTAATAAATCTATATATAATATCGTTAATAATTAAAAAAAAAAATTGAAATTTGAATAATAGAATCTAAAGCACTCTCAATTTACTCAAATATACTTATCCGGTGATCAAGTTTGTAAATACATTATTAATAAAATTATTAAAATTTAAATAATTATTTTTTTTTAAAGTTATTTTTTTAAAAAATAATTTAATTTTTTTTTATTATAAAAATATTTTCAGTTAATTAATTTTTATAAATATCAAAATATTATAAATATAATTATAAAAAAATATTTTCTATAAAATAGATTGACGCTTAACTATATAAAATATATGATGTATAAAATATAAACTAAAATAGAACTGATCTTATTAAGTAATTGAAATTATTATTTTAATTTTGTTCTTCCATCATTTAAGTTATATTTAAAACTAATACATAGTATAACCGATTGATACTGCACCAGTTTCTTTTTAGTAGTCCAGAACATTGATCGATTCGGTTTATTATCAAACCGAATCGATCAAAATCAAATTAATTAATTTAACAGAAAATTAAATCAAATTAAAATAAATAAATAAAAAAATTAAATTGAATTGAATCACACTAATTCAAATTAATTTAATTTAAAATTGATTTTTGACTTTTTCATAGATTTTATTTAATTAGACTTAAATTTTTCATATAATCCAAACTCCATCAAAATATAACAATTCACATGTAATCGATTCAAATACAATACAAGTCCTCAGTCTAAATATAATAGTCTTTAGTTCTTATACAATTAAAAATATTCACCAATAATCATGTCCTCTATTTAATAAACATGTATAAACCTAATAAAATAAAACAAGTATGAAGTTCCAAAATATCCACCAACAACTATATAATAATTAAGTTTCCATTCTTCGTATAACAACCGATTGCTATGAAAATATAAAAAAAAAAAACATTAACTTAGATAAAATAAATGAATAAAGTGATTAATTGACACATATTTGTATGAATAATTATATTTAATTATCTAAATTTAGAGTGTTTTCATTGATACTGCTTATGTCCATATTTGTGGATGCTGAAAAATTAAGAAAAAAAATTATAATTATGAATAATACTTTTATAGAAACAAAATAGATAATAAAAAAGGAAAATTAAATAAAATTAATACATACTTTTCTTAAATCTTTTAAGATCTGCAATTTATTTTTCAATTGATTTGCGATTGCGAGGTTTTCCCAATTAATCTTGCATGCATATTAAAGCTTCTACTATATTAGGAGTTAAAGAATTCCTAAAAGGATCAACACTCTACTTTTAATGCTAAATGCTGATTCTGGAGTAATTGTGGATATAAAAATTTCTAATATATCTTTCATTATGTGATAAGATAGAAAACCTATTAACATTTATTTTTCACTATTTTAATATATCAAATTCCTCTCCAATACTAAAATGTCTTCATGCAGATAAGAATATAAGTCAGGCTCGTTCTTTGCTTCAGCAATCTCTATTTTATATTGCATGATTTGATATTCCAATCTCATTCTAAGTTTCTTTTTTTATCCTTCCTCAATGTTGCACTTACATTTTCAATGTTTCATTTGCATTTCAGATTGGTATATTCTCTTATAGTTATTAAACAATTCATACGCAAACAATTTATTTTCTCTGTAAATTTTGTATCTTTTTCTTTTCTATCTACAATTGAAAGAGCAAAATGTATAAATTCTAATGTATAGTGAGAGTTAACTGCTACTGCAATATAAATAATTTTATTCATTTTATCAGGATCCCCCTCAATATTTATCAAATTTAAGTTTCATCTTTTCTCACATACATAATAACTCTAAGTCATTACTTGATTTTCGTTTTTGCAATAAACAATCAACAGAACTGAACTAATAAAAAAATGTATTAGAAATGACATATCTATACCCAAAAATTCTCAAAATAAGAATATAAAAGTGTCCCAAAAACTCAATAGTTTTTCCAATATATCCCCATTCTAGACTGTTTGGCAAGCCCTTATTTTCACATAACTGAAGATCAATTCTAAAGTATGGATCTACAGTTACATATATATCAAATGCATTTTCAAACTTCAGTGCGAAATTTAACATCAGATAAGTAGAATTCCACCAATTGCATACATCTAAGCACAAAGAACTCTTACTTTCTATCTCTTTTATCTCATAATATGCCTTAAACTTTTGCAACTTAGCAGAAGATTGCCTAATATATCTAACTGCCTCTCTAACATTTTTAATTAGAGCAATGCTATCCTTCATTCCATCAACAACAATTAAATTAATTATGTGAGCCATATCTCATAGGAAGATATTTGTAATTCAAAATACTAAATCCTCAACCATTGATTTTCTTTTTCAAATAGGCAACAACAGCATCAATTGAATTCGCAGTATCTACAGTAAATATTTTCTTAATTCCCCAATTAAACAAAAAAATGTCAACTTCCATGCCTTTATCATCACTTTTATGACTTGTAATAGGATAAAAATTAATATTTTTCTCATATAGTGTCCAACTATCATCAATATAATATGCAGTAACATATATATAATTATTTTTTTTGTAATGAAGTCCATGTATTTATGGTAATACAAACCCTTTAACTAGTCTTCTGAAAAAAAAAATTCAATTTTTTCCCTCTCCTCTAAATACAAGTCATAACAATCCCTTCATATTGTCCAACGGGATGGTATTCAAAACTTACTTTATGTATATTCAATCCATTCTCTAAACTATTTTCCTTCTATAAACATAAATGGAAGCTCATCAATAATAATCATTTTAGCTATTTTTCGTCTCGAAAGATCTTGATTAAAATATCATATACTTAATGTAGCTAACTGTGTCCCCTCTCTCTCTTGTGTACTATAAGTAGGTTACAAAGACAATTGGAATTGTCTTATAATAATATTATGGGGGCTCTTTATGTGTGCAGACATGATTTCTAAGTGAAGTACTATTATTCTTTTTTGGATCAGAAAAAAATTCTTTATCATAATAATTGCACTAGTCTTTTTGCACACTAGTATTATTGACAAACTTAGTGAAGTAATCCCAAATAGTTGATCTTGGCTTCATTCTCTTCCTCTTCATTTTGGAAGTAGCTTCTCCTACTTTAGTTTAGTTTGAAGTAATTGGAGGTTGATTAGGGGTTGTCAAAGGAGGATTATTTGATAATCCTTGTTATGCTTATGTCATCTTTAAATAAAGATTTTTCTGTAAATTAAATACATAAATAGTTAAACATAAAATTAAAGAATTATAAATCACAAAAATAATGCATGACATCAAAGTAACTTGCAAGCAGTGAATTACAATCAAATTTTAAAAAATCATAGTGATAAATTTAAGGCGGAACCATAATATGTAATCAACTTCTTTATAAAAAAGATACACATCATAAAATAACTTGCAAACAATGAATTGCAAATATAATGACAAATTATTTGAATTAAATAGATAAATAAATAGAAGCAATTTATTTTATTCATATGCTATAACTAAGCATACTTACATCAATTTGTGTAGAAGATGTTTCCATCAATTTTATTCATATACTATCACAATATCACATTTATAAATTACTACCGGATCATATCAAAACAGTGCCTATTTCTTACTCTAAATTCCTTGCCTATTTTTCACTGTCACACTATCACAATATTACATTCACAGCGAACTATATCAAAACATTGCCTATTTTTCACTCTAAATCCCTTGCCTTGCCTATTTTTCATAGTATCACAGTACAACAATTGTTATATTGTGTTGTTGAATATATCGTTTAGATAGCCTATTTTTCATAGTATCACAGTACAACAACTGTTATATTGTGTTGTCGAATATATCGTTTAGATTGATAACGGCGCCAAAATTAGACTGTATTGTGATTGATTAGAGCCTTCAAGGGAGAAAACATGAGGTAGTGGTAGGTGCCCACGGTAGCCACTCCGACGCTCAAGTCAGTATCTCAACGAGTAGAGAAAATGCAATGAACTACTGAGAACTTTAGTGTTTTAGAATACCGTACCTTTGTCTCTATGATTCTTCTCCTTTTATACTATAAGAGGTAGAGATGAACATATCATTTTTCTGATAATCCGGCGGTAATGTAGTCGTCTGCTTGATACAAGACATCACCGGCTAATAGGTGAAAATTTCGCGATCACAAGCATAACGTGTGTGATACGGTAACTTCATGCCGAGACTCGCCTTGCTGAAGGAAGGGCGAGTCTTCTGGTGATGGTCCGGGTGTTAAGGTTTTGAGATCTTCCTTTTCTGGTGTTGGTCCACATTTCTCATTTGTAAGATACCTACCACGTGGCCATGTTCTGTGTTTATAGCTTCCGTCTTATTTTGGACAATTGTTATGTATCATCAATAATGTTCACAATAAAGCATTGCATAACTAAAAGAAAATTTTAGTAAGAATAAAAATATAGAAATAATAGAAATTAGTATCACCACCCACAACAAATTTAACTATAGACGTGTCAAAATCTAAGGCTGTAAGAAAACAATTAATATATTCTAGAAACTAGACAGCAAAATGATATCGTTTGTTCTCCAAACGCTCAATTTACTTGTTTACTTTGAACACTCAATCCAGTATCTACTTCACAATTCAAAGTTTTGAATATGTTAAAGAATCCAAATACTCAATTTAAGCAAGGCTCTCCATTCTTACTTTTGGAAGTTTTCCAATCTGCTTCCTCAAGTTAAAGGAAAAGGTATAAGTTAATTTACTTAATTTACTTGCTTACCAGTATAGTGATAATCCATGCTAAAGCTATAAGTTAATTTTTTTTAAAAATAATTTCATCAACTCAGCAAGAATAGAAACATGTATTATAAATTAAAAAAAAAACCTACAGCAATTAAATTAGAAATCACCACTCACTAGTGCAATTAATTGGTGCATTGTTGGGTTGGGAGAAGGACGACAGCGGATCAATAACGATTGTGAAGACTGCAAAGACCGAGAGACGAGTAGGACAACCCAACTAGAGAGTAAGATTTTTGCAGTTCTACTGACCGAAAGACTGAAAGCAAGAGGGATAAATACGTGACGGTGAAGAGATAAGACGAGACGCGACGGTGGTGAGACGAGATGCGAGAGAGAAAGATGAAGAAGGCTCAGGTCTAAGAGAGATATAGAGAGATCGTGATCAACAAGAGTGGGAAGTGGGCGAGAGAGAGATGCAAGAAACAGGAGAAGATTATGGCATGTGGGACCGACGATTGGGTGGGACTGGCAACTAGGTGAGATTGGTGCTTGAGAATTGAAATTGAAAACATAATATGTTTTAACTTGATACAAAACCTGTAATACCCGGCTAGACTCCGGTATCGGAATCCCTACCGTCCGGTGGAATTTCGGATGTCGGAGACCTCTAGAAGGGTAGAATCATGTTTTATAAAAATGTTTTCATATTTTAATGGTTTTAAGTATGAAACTAAATGAGTTTTTGCATGAAAATAGCATTGGAGGAAAAAACCCAGGTTCGGCCACCGAAAGTCAAGTTCGGCCGCCGAACATGCATGCGTTTTGGAGGCACGTTAGGCCCCCGAAAGCATGAGTTAGGGAAGTTCAGGTTCGGCCGCCGAAAGTCAAGTTCGGCCGCCGAACATTTCATGGATGCGGAGGCACATTCGGCCCCCGAACGTGGCCTGGCCAGCCACCTATAAATGGGGCACTTAGCCGAAATGGGCGAGCTTTCTCCCATTTTCGGCCACAGCAAGCTTCCGACCTTCCCTTTTGCAACTCTTGTGCTCTTCCTCCAAATCTCTTCCATTTTTCTTAAGTTTTAAACTCACATTGCAAGTTTTGAACATTTAAACCAAGTTTTGGAGCTTTGGGAGCTCAGGAGCTCATTTTCGTGAATCTCCAAGTTTAGGTCGTCTCCCTCTCGATCTTCAAGAGGTAAGGGCCGATCTTAAGCTCCTTATATGTTTTAAGTAAGTTTTATGCTAGATCTATGGGTAGAAATGCATGTTAGGTTATATGTTGAGTTATGGGTTAATATTGATGTTTTGGTCAATGTGTGTTGATTGTGGGTGTTTGAAGTGTTGTAGTTGGGGTATTTGATGTTTTGAGGCCCCTAGGAACTTATATGCATGATTTGGTTGAGATATATGCATGATTGGTGAGTTTGGAGGCGAAAATGCACAAAGGAGCCAAGTTTCTGCCCTTTGGCAGAAACCAGGTTCGGCAGCCGAAGGCACTTTCGGCCGCCGAACATGGCTGGTGAGGCAGGCCTATCGGCTGCCGAAGTTGCCCCCGAAAAGGGACTTTCGTCTCTGTCTGGCACTTTCGGCCGCCGAAGGTGCCGCCGAACCTACCTGAGTTTCGTCTCTGTCTGGGACTTTCGGCCGCCGAAGGTGCCGCCGAAAGTGCCCTGTTCAGCCACTTCATGCATATCTCTATGTGATATTTTCAGGATGTTTTAGGGGGTTTTTGGGGAATATATTAGAGTTATGTTTATGTATGTTTGGTCCCTCATTGGAGTCCACCTGTGTAGGTTCGGACCCGAGGAACCAAGGACCCCAGCAGTGAGCCAGCTGCTACAGAGTTTGTCAGAGTCAGCCAGAGGTGAGTGGAACTAAACTTAACCTTTTAAATTAAGAAATGAAATGCTTTTATCATGCTTCATGCATCATGATCATATTATAGGTTGTTTGCATTAGAATTCACGACTATGCCGCATTGCATTGTTGTGATAGATGATAGTGGATGGACATTAGGATGATTCATTAGCCTTCCGAGTACGAAGTCCTGTGGTGCCCATAATAGGGCCGGGCAATACGAAGTCCAGTGGTGCCCATAATAGGGCCGGGCAATAACTCCGAATACGAAGTCCTGTGGTGCCCATAATAGGGCCGGGCAATACGAAGTCCTGTGGTGCCCATAATAGGGCCGGGCATGGAGTTGAGGGATTTTTGAATCAGTCCATCCGTGGTGTGATTTGTTTGTGCAGTGACGCATTTCATGATAGCATGTTTTAAATATTCTTTTTATAGTTCTACTCACTGGGCATCTAGCTCACCCCTCTCCCCTAACCCCCAGGTTTGCAGGTACGGGATAGATAGAGAAGGCAAGAAGAGAAAAAGTCATATGTATGTAATAGTTAGTTTGTGGACATGACAATTGTAATATGATGAAATGTAAAAATATTCAGGATGTTATGTAATGAGGTTATTGAGGATAGAGTTGTGCTTGACCATAGTATATTGTTAATCCCTTTTGTATATACATGATCTTATGTTATGATGTTTATGTAAACTAACTCAACACAGGTTGTTTTGCCTTTAAGGCTTGATGAGATCCCACAGAGGGACTATGTTATGTATATGTTCAGAGTATGCACAGGTTGAGTTAGTTGATGACAGTATGTATGAAGAAAAGTTTTAATTTTTATGCATGTTGTTGATCATGTATGGGATTATACAGGTTTACAGGTTATATGTCAGGCTTGCTACGGGTCCCGGCGGCCTTAAGTCGACCCGGATCCTAGCGCCGGTAGCGGTCCGATTTTTGGGGCGTTACAGAATGGTATCAGAGCCCTAGGTTCATAGGATCGGACCTAGAGTGTCGGGCTCATAGATGTTATAGAAGGTCAAGCACAATAGGGAAGTCATGTCCACTAGGATAGGATGTGGAGTCCTGTCTTGTTTGATGATGTGAAATGCCATGATTATATGCATGTGCATTAATGATATGCTATGCTATGTGATGCATGTGATGAGGGTTCATGTGTGCCCACATGAACCATATGATGCTAATGTTTGCTTGTTATGAGCTGTTTTTCAGAGAATAGGATGAGAGGAACTCGTCGATCTGCACGATTGACTGGAGTGCCACCTGAGGATGAGGGCACGAGCGCCCGTCCTCCCACATTGCCTAGGGCAATGTCTTGTAGAGCCAACAGAGATAGAGTGTCAAGGGACCCTAGAAGGTCTTTTGACGTTAGCAGAAGGGGGACAGATAGAGGAGGAAGTTCTTCAGGAGTGAGGGAGGTTATGGAAGAGGATCAAAGGAGGGATGGGAACCTGGATGTGAGCATGGAGGAAGAAGGGACAGGGGAGTCTCAGGGAGGCGTTCAGGCCTCGGGGTATGGTTTTCCACCCCATTATCCACCCTTCCCACAGGGTTCAGGATATCCGATGGGAGGTACATCGGATTACTCCAGCTTTAACCCCTACCCTGCCTACATGCCTTATCCACCTTTCTATCCACCCTATACACAGTACCCAGCTTATCCACCCTCACCCTTCTATCCAAACCCGGCAAACCCCACCTCGGGGAATGCTGCACCTCCACCTCCACCACCTACAGAACCAGCAGCCCCAGTTACTCAACCTCCTAGACCTAGCTCAGTCGATGGGAGCAAGGTAAAGATGACAGACTACCTTAAGCTAGATGCTCCCAAATACAAGTCAGGGGATGACCCCTTTGAGTATCTGAGAGTGGTGAAGACTATAACTGATGAGCTAGGGGCAAGTGACAGCAGGGCCATTCAGATGGCAGGGTTCACTTTGAAGTGCAAGAAGGCACGGGAGTGGTTCAAGTGTTATGTGGACCCGAGACTAGACGGTATGACATGGGAGGAATTTGCGAATGAGTTCGCTGGATGGACTTTTCCAGACAGTTCTAGAGAACTGAAGATGATTGAGTTTGAGCAACTGAGGCAGTCAGAGCACATGGGTGTAGAGGAGTTCACTGATAAATTCTTGGAGCTATTGCCTTTTTCAGGGCAAGCTCTAGATACAGATACGAAGAAAGCCAAGAGGTATGTTATGAAGCTGCATTCCAGGTACTCCTCGTTGATTCAGTCAGCTGAGAGAGAAAGTTTCCACACTGTGGTGGATATGGCTCGAAGAATGGAAGCAAGTGCTATAGTTGAGGGGTCAGTGAAGCAATCAGTGACCCAGTCTTCAGGGGTTAAGACCCCAGGCAGAGGAGGACCAGGTTTCTCTTCTCAGAGCTTAGGAAAGAAGAGGTGGGACAACACCACCAGGAAGTCGAAGAAGAATAAGTTTTGGAACAAGTTGAAATCCGGTCTGGGATTTGGCGGTGGCTCGAGCTCAGGCTCAGATGGTACAGAATGTCAGAGATGTGGAAGACCGCACAGGGGAGTGTGTCGAGCTGGGACTAATGCATGTTTCAGATGTGGACAGGAGGGACACATAGCTCGGGATTGTCCTAGAACGCCTTTTATGGGCCAGCCCCAGCAGACAGCTTCTGGTAGTGTGGCACAGCCAGCAGTTCCAGCCACAACTCAGGGCAGTGGCAGAGGTAGAGGGAGAGGGGCAGCCTCTTCTTCTGGTTCCCGAGGTGAAGGTCCATCAGATCCAGCCAGGATCTTCACCATGACTCAGCAAGAGGCTAACACATCCAACACCGTGGTGTCAGGTAATCTCGTCATTGGGTGTTCTGATGTGTATGCATTAATGGACCCGGGTGCATCTCATTCATTTATTGCTCCGAGAGCCGTTGAGAGGTTAGGTCTGATAGTCTCTGGGTTAGAGTGTCCCCTATGGGTCAGTGGACCCAAGTGTGACCCGTCAGTGGCAGTGTCAGTCTGCCAGTACAGTCCAGTTTTTATTGAGGGAAGATGCCTCTCCGCCGACCTTGTGGTTCTAGATTTGACAGACTTTGATGTCATTCTAGGGATGGATTGGCTATCTACCCATGGTGCTACCTTGGACTGCAGGGACAAGGTAGTCAGGTTCAGAGATCAGAACGGGTCAGAGGTTGTCTTCAGAGGAGACAAGAGGGGCACACCTAGAGGTCTGATATCAGCTCTTTAGGCTCGTAGGTTGCTTAGGAAGGGATGTCAGGGGTACTTAGCTCATGTGAGAGAGCTAGACAGTCAGGTCAGGGAGCCGGCCTCGGTGCCAGTTGTCAGAGAGTTTCAGGATGTCTTTCCTGATGAGCTTCCAGGTTTACCACCTGCTAGGGAGATAGAGTTCGAGATAGAGTTGATGCCTGGAACTAGACCGATCTCTATCCCTCCCTACAGGATGGCTCCAGCCGAGTTAAAGGAGTTGAAAGAGCAATTGCAAGAGCTGGTAGGAAAGGGTTTCATCCGACAGAGTACCTCACCGTGGGGTGCTCCGGTCTTGTTTGTGAGGAAGAAGGATGGATCCCTTAGACTTTGTATCGACTACAGGCAGTTGAACAAAGTCACTACCAAGAATAGGTACCCATTGCCTAGGATCGATGATCTATTCGACCAGCTAGCCGGAGCGGGTTGTTTCTCCAAAATAGATCTAAGATCGGGGTACCATCAGCTAAGGATAAGAGAAGAGGACGTGCCAAAGACAGCTTTCAGGACCAGATATGGGCATTTTGAGTTCCTTGTAATGCCGTTCGGGTTAACCAACGCCCCTGCAGCATTCATGGATCTCATGAACAGGGTGTTTAGTCAGTACCTGGATCACTTTGTTATTGTCTTCATAGATGATATCTTGGTGTATTCTAGGAATGCAGAGGAGCATGCCCATCATCTGCGGTTGGTCTTACAGACTTTGAGGGAACATGGCTTGTATGCCAAGTTCTCTAAATGTGAGTTCTGGCTGAGGAGCATTTCGTTCTTGGGGCATGTAGTGTCAGAGAATGGGATTGAGGTAGACCCCAAGAAGACAGAAACTGTGGCTAACTGGCCTAGACCCACTTCAGTGATAGAGATTAGAAGTTTCTTGGGTTTGGCAGGTTACTATAGGAGGTTCGTTCAGGACTTCTCGAAAATAGCAGCTCCTCTGACCAGACTAACCAGGAAGAATCAGAAGTTTCTGTGGACCGACCAGTGCGAAGAGAGTTTTGAAGAGCTTAAGAAGAGGTTGACTTCAGCACCAGTTTTAGCTCTGCCATCTAGTGATGAGGACTTTACAGTCTTTTGTGATGCGTCCCGTGTGGGACTGGGTTGTGTACTAATGCAGAAGGAGAGGGTGATCGCTTATGCTTCTAGGCAGCTGAAGAAGCACGAGTTGAATTACCCCACACATGACCTTGAGATGGCAACAGTAATCTTTGCACTCAAGATGTGGAGGCATTACCTCTATGGGGTAAAATGTGAGATCTTCACAGATCATAAAAGCTTGCAGTACATCTTGAGTCAGAGGGATTTGAACTTGAGGCAGAGGAGGTGGGTAGAGCTGCTGAGTGACTATGATTGCAAGATTCAGTACCATCCGGGTAAGGCGAATGTCGTGGCAGACGCCCTAAGCCGGAAGTCATTAGGCAGTTTATCCCACATATCGGCAGAGAGGAGGCCAGTGGTGAAGGAGCTCTACAAGCTTATTGAGGAAGGTCTACAGATGGAGTTGTCTGGTACAGGTGCCTTGGTGGCCCAGATGAGAGTGGCACCCGTGTTTCTGGAGCAGGTGGCTCAGAAACAGCATGAGGACCCGGAGTTAGTGAAGGTTGCCAGGACTGTTCAGTCAGGCAATGATAGCGAGTACAGATTCGACAGTAAGGGGATCCTCCGCTATGGGAGCAGACTATGTGTACCAGATGACATTGGGCTAAAAGGAGACATTATGAGAGAGGCTCATAATGCAAGATACAGCATTCACCCCGGAGCCACCAAGATGTATCAAGATCTGAAGAAAGTTTATTGGTGGCCAGCTATGAAGAGAGAAGTGGCACAGTTTGTGTCAGCCTGCGAAATATGTCAGAGGGTGAAGCTGGAACATCAGAAGCCGGCTGGAATGCTTAACCCGCTACCTATTCCAGAGTGGAAATGGGAGAATATAGCTATGGACTTCGTAGTGGGGTTACCGGCGATGTCCAACAGATTGGACTCCATATGGGTGATTGTGGACAGACTCACCAAATCTGCTCACTTCATTCCTGTCAGGAGTGGCTACTCTGTGGACAAGTTGGCGCAGGTATATGTGGATGAGATCGTCAGGCTGCATGGGGTTCCTGTTTCGATAGTGTCAGATAGAGGGCCCCAGTTCACCTCCAGATTTTGGCGGAGTCTGCAGAATGCCATGGGTACTAGGTTGGATTTCAGTACTGCCTTCCACCCCCAGACTGATGGACAGTCAGAAAGGACCATCCAGACTATCGAGGATATGCTCAGAATGTGTGTGCTGGACTTTGGCGGTTCTTGGAGGCAGCATCTACCTTTGGTGGAGTTTGCCTACAACAACAGCCATCATGCTAGCATCGGGATGGCTCCATATGAAGCTTTATATGGAAGGAAGTGCAGATCACCTGTTTGCTGGGAAGAGGTTGGAGAAAAGGCCTTGGCAGGGCCTGAACTAATAGAGATCACCAGCAGGGTGGTACCCATAATCAGAGAAAGAATCAAGACTGCTGCTAGCAGACAGAAGAGCTATGCAGACGTCCGCAGAAGACAGTTAGAGTTTCAGGAGGGGGATCTGGTATTGCTTAAGGTGTCTCCAATGAAGGGAGTGGTTCGCTTCGAGAAGAAAGGTAAACTAGCCCCACGATACATCGGACCCTTTGAAATCTTGCAAAAGATTGGGAATGTGTCGTACAAGCTGGATTTGCCTGCTTCGATGGAAAGAATCCATCCGGTTTTCCATGTTTCAATGTTGAGGAAGTTTGTGTCAGATCCGAGCAAGGTTCTTAGTGAGCCTGATGTGGAGGTCCAAGAGGATCTCACCTATGTTGAACAGCCAGTGCGGATCATAGACACCCAGATCAGAAAGTTAAGAAACAAGGAAATCCCGATGGTGAAAGTCCTGTGGAACCACCACAATTTGGAAGAATGCACTTGGGAGACACGGGAGTCTATGCTCCAGCAGTACCCTCATCTCTTTTAAGGTTAGATCCCTATGTGTTTATGTGTTTTGCATGTGTGTTATGTTTATGCCATGCTATGTGTGCTAGTGAGGAACATTCGGGGACGAATGTTCTTAAGGGGGGGAGAATGTAATACCCGGCTAGACTCCGGTATCGGAATCTCTACCGTCCGGTGGAATTTCGGATGTCGGAGACCTCTAGAAGGGTAGAATCATGTTTTATAAAAATGTTTTCATATTTTAATGGTTTTAAGTATGAAACTAAATGAGTTTTTGCATGAAAATAGCATTGGAGGAAAACCCAGGTTCGGCCGCCGAAAGTCAAGTTCGGCCGCCGAACATGCATGCGTTTTGGAGGCACGTTAGGCCCCCGAAAGCATGAGTTAGGGAAGTTCAGGTTCGGCCGCCGAAAGTCAAGTTCGGCCGCCGAACATTTCATGGATGCGGAGGCACATTCGGCCCCCGAACGTGGCCTGGCCAGCCACCTATAAATGGGGCACTTAGCCGAAATGGGCGAGCTTTCTCCCATTTTCGGCCACAGCAAGCTTCCGACCTTCCCTTTTGCAACTCTTGTGCTCTTCCTCCAAATCTCTTCCATTTTTCTTAAGTTTTAAACTCACATTGCAAGTTTTGAACATTTAAACCAAGTTTTGGAGCTTTGGGAGCTCAGGAGCTCATTTTCGTGAATCTCCAAGTTTAGGTCGTCTCCCTCTTGATCTTCAAGAGGTAAGGGCCGATCTTAAGCTCCTTATATGTTTTAAGTAAGTTTTATGCTAGATCTATGGGTAGAAATGCATGTTAGGTTATATGTTGAGTTATGGGTTAATATTGATGTTTTGGTCAATGTGTGTTGATTGTGGGTGTTTGAAGTGTTGTAGTTGGGGTATTTGATGTTTTGAGGCCCCTAGGAACTTATATGCATGATTTGGTTGAGATATATGCATGATTGGTGAGTTTGGAGGCGAAAATGCACAAAGGAGCCAAGTTTCTGCCCTTTGGCAGAAACCAGGTTCGGCAGCCGAAGGTACTTTCGGCCGCCGAACATGGCTGGTGAGGCAGGCCTATCGGCTGCCGAAGTTGCCCCCGAAAAGGGACTTTCGTCTCTGTCTGGCACTTTCGGCCGCCGAAGGTGCCGCCAAACCTACCTGAGTTTCGTCTCTGTCTGGGACTTTCGGCCGCCGAAGGTGCCGCCGAAAGTGCCCTGTTCAGCCACTTCATGCATATCTCTATGTGATATTTTCAGGATGTTTTAGGGGGTTTTTGGGGAATATATTAGAGTTATGTTTATGTATGTTTGGTCCCTCATTGGAGTCCACCTGTGTAGGTTCGGACCCGAGGAACCAAGGACCCCAGCAGTGAGCCAGCTGCTACAGAGTTTGTCAGAGTCAGCCAGAGGTGAGTGGAACTAAACTTAACCTTTTAAATTAAGAAATGAAATGCTTTTATCATGCTTCATGCATCATGATCATATTATAGGTTGTTTGCATTAGAATTCACGACTATGCCGCATTGCATTGTTGTGATAGATGATAGTGGATGGACATTAGGATGATTCATTAGCCTTCCGAGTATGAAGTCCTGTGGTGCCCATAATAGGGTCGGGCAATACGAAGTCCAGTGGTGCCCATAATAGGGCCGGGCAATAACTCCGAATACGAAGTCCTGTGGTGCCCATAATAGGGCCGGGCAATACGAAGTCCTGTGGTGCCCATAATAGGGCCGGGCATGGAGTTGAGGGATTTTTGAATCAGTCCATCCGTGGTGTGATTTGTTTGTGCAGTGACGCATTTCATGATAGCATGTTTTAAATATTCTTTTTATAGTTCTACTCACTGGGCATCTAGCTCACCCTTCTCCCCTAACCCCCAGGTTTGCAGGTACGGGATAGATAGAGAAGGCAAGAAGAGAAAAAGTCATATGTATGTAATAGTTAGTTTGTGGACATGACAATTGTAATATGATGAAATGTAAAAATATTCAGGATGTTATGTAATGAGGTTATTGAGGATAGAGTTGTGCTTGACCATAGTATATTGTTAATCCCTTTTGTATATACATGATCTTATGTTATGATGTTTATGTAAACTAACTCAACACAGGTTGTTTTGCCTTTAAGGCTTGATGAGATCCCACAGAGGGACTATGTTATGTATATGTTCAGAGTATGCACAGGTTGAGTTAGTTGATGACAGTATGTATGAAGAAAAGTTTTAATTTTTATGCATGTTGTTGATCATGTATGGGATTATACAGGTTTACAGGTTATATGTCAGGCTTGCTACGGGTCCCGGCGGCCTTAAGTCGACCGGGATCCTAGTGCCGGTAGCGGTCCGATTTTCGGGGCGTTACAAAACCCATCATTTATGGAGAATTTCGATAATTTCGATTCAATTGAAATATTTCTTCTCCAAAACCAAACCACTAAACTGAAATTTTCAAAAATTAAAATCTAACCAAACTGATTTTATTTCAAAATTGAATCAAATAGTTAAATTAAATCAGTTTCGTCAGTTTTTTTTTATTTAAATTGAATAGTGCTCACATCTTTCTTTGATGGGTTCAGATTAATTAAGTATAATATCGAGTATTTTGATAGGAAAACCTTTGGTACTTAAATCAGTAATAGTCTTAAATGAGTAATCAGTTAAAAGAGCGAATAATGAGATAGATGCATGCCTGGAGATTGCCTATATTTATAGCTATTGAAAGTCCAATCCTGATAAGGTTTGGAGATTGTAATAGAGTTTTGGTAGAATAAGAACTCTGCGTTTGACTCCGTTTGAGTTTCTTTTTTAGTAGGAGTTATAGTTTGTCTATGATGTCTTTTAGTCAAATTTCGAGTTTTGAGTTATGACCTCTTAGATTCCAAGTTTTGGATTTTTGGTTTGGCCTTTTGAGTTTTGGGTTCTAGTTGAGGTACTATATCAGTAAACATACCATATCAATAATCCCCCTTCCCTAGTTTGCAAATCTTTAGGTTTTTATGCGTGTCGTATAGGAGAAATGTCACATGTTCTAACCAGGTCTTTTTGTAATTCGAGCTTGACTAATTTGATGGTTGTCAAATGTCACTTTGTATGACGCTTTATTTTTCAATGTGATGAATGTCGCTTGGCTTAGGGAAACAAAGCATCTCCTTAATGAATACAATGTTTGGGAGGGAGAAAAAACAATTCATTTCCCCTTAGAGGTTTTCTACATAAGGAGGATATAGGACTTCATATTCCCACACCACTCTAAGTTTCTCCTCCTTCTCTCTAGATTTTCTCTCTCTATAGAAGCTTTTCGCTAGAGTTATGGTTATTGTTGAGTGCCTGGTGTGTTAGCAATAACAGAAATAAAGAACAAGCAAAGACTAAGAACAAGCAAAGACTCCTAATATTTTCAATCTTTTTGTGGTGTGTTACAAATGCAACTGACACCGTTTTATTTATATAATAGAAAAACAAAACAGGTTCTGCTATAATTCAGCTATCACTACTTTCACTAATTCCACTTCCTAAAAACTAGTTCAACCTCATAACCAACTAATCCTAACATTATGGAGAAATAACAAACAAATAAAACTAAATGCTTACTGCTGCAATTTTTAGCAGAAGCTTATGACAGTAAATAAAATAAACAAAACAAGTTTAATAACTAACATTCACTCCCCTAAACTTGTTGGCTATACTGTCTCAATCTTCTTCAGACCAATTTTCTCCCTCAACTCCATGAACCATTGTCTTGCTAACGGCTTGGTCAGAATGTCCGCCAACTGTTCATTTGTATTTACATACTCCAGCTCAATAACTTCAAATTGAACACATTGACGGATAAAATGGAATCTGGTATCGATGTGCTTACTTCGACCGTGATAGACTGGATTTTTAGCCAACGCTATTACCGATTTATTATCTACATTAAGCTTCGGTTTCACCTGTTGTTGACTAATATCACTTAAAATTCTGCTCAACCAAACTCCTTGACAAGTACCAGCCATGGCAACTATGTATTCAGCCTCACAAGATGACAAGGCTACCACCTTCTGCTTCTGTGACACCCAGGTTATAGGATTTTCACCCAAATAAAACAATACACCAGTTGTACTTTTCCGATCATCAATATCTCCGGCCATATCACTGTCACTAAATCCTACTAACTCCAAATTTGACAATTTCTTGCTATAGATACAACCAAAATTCAGAGTACCTTTAATATACCTCAAAATCTGCTTTACTACTGCAAGATGTGAGGTTGTAGGTGCCTCCATGTATCTACTCACAACTCCAACAGAGTAGGCTATATCAGGCCGTGTATTAACCAGATAGCGTAGACTTCCAATCACACTTCTATAGAGAGTTTTATCAACTTCAGGTTCTCCATTCCCATGCTTGCTCATCTTCACTTTCGGCTCCATGGGAATTGAACAAGAATTACACTTCCCCAATCCTAGCTTCTCCAGTATTTTCTTTGCATAACCAGCCTGACATAGAGTGATTGAATCACTATTCTAACGTACTTCTATGCCCAAATAATAGCTCAATAATCTGAGGTCACTCATCTCGAATTGCTTCTGCATTTCCTTCTTAAATTGAGCTATAACTTTTTTATTTGAGCCAGTTATAATTAGATCATCCACATATATACCAACCATCAACATTTCATCTCCATTTACTCTTTTATAAAGTGCATGTTCCTGTGGATATCTAATAAAACCAAGAAACTGCAAACTCTGATCAAGTTTAAAATTCCAGGCTCTAGGAGCCTGTTTTAATCCATACAAGGCTTTATAGAGTTTTAATACCTTGTTTGGATTTTCCTTATCAACGAACCCTTCTGGCTGAACAACATACACCTCCTCTTTTAAATCGCCATTCAGAAAGGCTGTCTTTATATCCATGTGATGTACCTCCCAGTTCTTCATTGCTGCAAATGCCAAAATTAGACGTACTGTTTCTAATCTGGCCACTGGTGCAAAGACTTCGCCATAATCTACACCAAACTGCTGTGCATATCCCTTCGCCACAAGTCTCGCCTTGTGCTTCACAATCTTCCCTTCTGGATTTCTTTTTAACTTAAAAACCCATTTCATTCCAATTGCCTTTTGTTTCTTCGGCAAATCTGCAAGCTCCCAAGTACTATTCTTTTCAATTGAAAAAATTTCTGATTTCATTGCATCTACCCAGTTTTCGTTCTTAGAAGCTTCCTCATATGAGGTTGGTTCTTCTATAGAAAGAAAACAAAGACCAACGGCTGCCTCTTCTACTTCGTTCAGCTCTCTATAAATATCTTCTATAGATCTGAACTTTTTCGGTGTTGATGAGCTTGAGGATGAAGCTGATGTAGTGATTTCTGGCGTTGCCGAAGTTGACGATGATGACTCTGTTTGTCTTTCACCTTGATCAACTTCGATTTGTTCGCTGTTTTCCTCCTCTGTTCTACTCTGTTTTTTTGAAAAATGAACAATGAATGTTCCACTTTCTTTTTCAACGCTAGTTGAGTCTTTATTCCAAGACCACTGCTTCTCCTCTTTAAACACCACATCTCTGCTCGCCATTATTATGTTCTTCAATGGATCTAGCAGTCTATAGGCTTTGCTACCCTCTTCATATCCCAACATGACTGTCTTTATACTCCTATCAGCAAGTTTAGGAAGATGTGTAGTGATATTCTTGACATGAGCAAGACAACCAAATATTTTAAAGTGATAAACCTTTGGTGTCTTGTCATACCAAGCTTGATATGGAGTACCTATTTCAACAGCTTTCGTTGTTGATCTGTTCAAGATGTAGACTGCAGTTTTAACAGCTTCTCCCCAAAATTTTGTTGGCGCTTGCTCTTTAGCATGCACCTGGTCATTTCCACAACTGTCTGATTTCGCCTTTCCACCACACCGTTTTGTTGCGGCGAGTATGGTGCTGTAAGGAACCTCTTCAAGCCTTCCTTTTCACAAAATTCTTTGAAGGCAGTGGACACAAATTCTCCTCCTTGATCTGTCCTGAAACTTTTAATCTTCTTGCCCTTTTCTACCTCAACACTGGTTTTAAATTTTTTGAACACAACCAGCGTTTCACTCTTATACTTCAAAAAGAACACCCACATGAAACGAGAAAAATCATCCACCAATAATAAAAAATATATGTTACCTCCAAATGTTATTGGCGAAATCGGTCCACACAAATCTCCATAAATGAGGTCCAACGGTTCCTTTGCATGATAATTTGCTGTTCGTGGAAAAGGAATTCTGTGCAACTTCCCAATTAAACATCCATCACAGAACTGATTAACTTGGGTTATTTTTGACAACCCCTCTACCAATCTTCTGTTAGTCAATTGTCTCAATGAGTGGAAATTCAGATGGCCATATCGAGCATGCCAGAGCCATCCTTCATCTTCAATTTTCGCCATTAAACACACCTGCTCTGCAAGACTCAGCTTCGCTACATACAATCTGTTAGATTGCCTGTTCACCATGACAATTAAGCTCCGGGCTTTATCATAAACTTTCATTATACCATTTTCAATAACTACCTTATTTCCACTCTCATCCAGCTGACCCAAACTTATTATATTGCTTTTAAGTTTGGGTATGTAATAGACTTGTGACAAGATCAAGTGCTCATTAGTTTTACATTTAAAGAGCACTATCCCTCGACCACAGATTTCTATTACAGATTTCTATTACAGAATTATCTCCAAAGCGTACCTTTCCCACAATCGATGTGTCGAGCTCATGAAACATATTCCTTTCTCCAGACATATGATTGCTTGCACCTGTATCCAAAAACCAGGAATTTTCGGCTCCAGTATCTGAAGGTGGAGGTACGATCGTTTCATTCAACATCACAAACTCAGCTTGTCCGTCATGTGTGTTTTGCACTTCACACGTTTCTATCATCAGCAGTGAAGACTCCTCATCCTCATCCTTCTGTTTTTCCTCCAGGTTCAGTTGTTCAGTCTTGTTAGAACACTCCGATGCGAAGTGCCCCATTTTTTTACAACTATAGCATTTGATTTTACTTTTATCAAACTTTTTCTTCTGAGTTTGTGACCCTCCTTCAGCTCCTTGGTATGAATCACTTCTTCCTCGGCCTCTTCCTCTTCCACGACCCCTACCCCTGCCACCTCGCGAACTGCCTTGATCCCTCACTTCTTTCTTCGAGGAATTTGAGTTCTCTCGTGCCTTCCATTATGCACGAGTGAAAAGAACAGTCTCATCCTTATCTCCAAAACCTTGCAACCTTTCTTCATGTGCTTTGAGGGATCCAATGATCTCATCGACAGTTTTCGAATTGAGATCACTAAACTCCTCAATTGTAGAGGTAATTTGAAGAAATTTTGCAGAGGTAGATCGCAGAAGTTTTTTTACCACTTTAACGTCCTCCACAGTATTTTCGAGGCCTCTTAATTTGTTAACAATGATAGTGAGTTTCCCAGAATACTCATCAACACTTTCTGAGTCACCCATTTTGAGATCGTCAAATTCATGCCAGAGAGTCTGCGTTCGAACCTCCTTCACCTTTTCTGCACCGAGATTCATGTTTTTCAACATGTTCCATGCCTCTTTGGCAGTTTTCCTGGCTCCCAGCTGTAGCAGCACATCTTCACTTATGCTTTGATAAATGGCTGCCAAAGCCATCTTATCTCTGCGGCTATCTACAATTTCAGGTGTTTCGATTGCTTCCCAAACACCCTGTGCCATCATGAAAACTTCCATCTTAATTGCCCAAGCTGCATAATTACTTCTGGTCAGCATTGGGTATTTAAGCGTGACTGACCCTTCCTTCTCTTGAATCCTCACACTTACTTCATTCGAGGTACCACCTCCAGTATCACTCATTTCCTCTCTTTGTTTTTGTTCTCTTTCTCTTTGCTGTCTTCTTGACCGCTCAATTTCTAAATGAGACATTAATGAAAATCAGGCCTTGATCTTGTGGCTCTGATACCAACTGTTAGCAATAACAGAAATAAAGAACAAGCAAAGACTAAGAACAAGCAAAGACTCCTAATATTTTCAATCTTTTTGTGGTGTGTTACAAATGCAACTGACACCGTTTTATTTATATAATAGAAAAACAAAACAGGTTCTGCTATAATTCAGCTATCACTACTTCCACTAATTCCACTTCCTAAAAACTAGTTCAACCTCATAACAAACTAATCCTAACATTATGGAGAAATAACAAACAAATAAAACTAAATGCTTACTGCTGCAATTTTTAGCAGAAGCTTATGACAGCAAATAAAATAAACAAAATAAGTTTAATAACTAACATGGTGAAGATTTTATGTTTTTACAGGTATTTTATTCAATTTAGTTAGTTTATTTTTTTGGGCTTTATTTTTGTCATTTTGATTTGCGATTTTCGATTTTTTAAAGTCTCAGTTTTCAGGTTCTATTACTTCACCCCCTATCTTTTAGATTTTAGTATTTGTTGTTTGGGTTTTGACACATATTATTTGAATTTTGGGACTTGTCTTCGGGTTTTAGTGCTTGCAAGTTTTAGCATTGTTGCTTGTGGCTTTTGGCATTTAGTGGGTTTCGATCCTTGTCTTTGGGATTTCAATATGGTGTCGATAGGTTTCAGTGCTTCAAACCTTTTGGGTGATGTAGATCAATATTAAAATATATTAAATTCAACCTTAATAATGTAAATCATATCAATTATTCAGATACCCTATAAACCCTTAATAAAGTAATAGAATTCTAATTACAATAGAATATTATCTATATCAGAATATTATTCTTATTTGATAAGATTTCATAGCTTATCTTACCTAGAATTCCTTATCTTACCTTATATAGGATTTTCCTTATCCTATCTTAAATAGGTTTTCACATCCTAAGCTAGATATAATTGTATCATCTCATACACTTATAACAGTATCCAAACTCTATCCATTATACTATATAAGGAGTTCACAACCTCCATAATCAGGTATGCTATTTTCTCAATAGTCAATTTAATTATTTATTCAGTACCCATACTACTTTAAGTTTCAAAAAGGTTGCCAAGCCAACTCACCTAGTGTTCTCTCTTATTTTATAGATCTATACTCGAAGAAATATGATATGAACATTATCATTGGCGCCATCTATGGGAATTGACACAATAGTTATGTTTCTCCCTCACACTTTTTGTGTTATTAAAAAGAGATTGTGATCAAACAAGTAGAAATCTAGACTTCTGCGATAAAAAGTTTGTCACTAAAGGGTTTTGTGCCATTGCAAAAAGCTTCTGCAACAAATTTGTGATGGTTTTAATCCCATATTTGATTCCTGTCACAGAATTTTTGTGATCAAATTTTGCATTGCTAAATTGGTGACTATCAATCACTAAATCAGCAACAAAATTTCTCTGATGCTAATCCATCACTAAATGACATGTATAAATTTTTAAACACAATATTACTTTTAAGTATCCCTTCAGCCATCATTACATATGAAAGTCTATCAGTACTAGTCATTTATTTTTTTTAAAAAAAAGAGGAGAAAAAAAAGTTACCGATTATTTTATTGGCAAGATGTCGATGTTTACGCACATCAATCATATAATCCTATATGCTTGATAATTAGCAGTAAGCAATAATTACTTTTCACTTTTGTATTTTTTTTCTGCCTCTACTTAGACTTTATATTAACTTTAGGACCACCTGTCATTATAGGTCATCTCATCCAAGTTCAATTTTTATAATTTTATATCATAGTTCCTAATAAGTACTAAGGAATTTCACAATGTGACAAATTTGTCAAGAAAAAAATTCAAGGCAACTAATTACTAGAATCCCACAATGCAATAAGTTTATCAAGGGAAAAAGAATCCCATAAGGCGACAAGTTCATAAAGGGAAAAATCAATGCAACTCATTACCAAAATAGGTTCGTCAAGGGAAAAATCAAGACAACTCATTGTCAGAATCCCACAAGGCGAAAAGTTCATCCAGGGAAAAATCAAGGTGATTCATCACCAGAATCCCATAAAGCTCATGAAAGGGAACAATCAAAGCGATCTCGCAAGGCAACAAATTCATCAAATAGACTAACCAAAGTGATTCATCGCCAAAATCTCTTAAAGCAATAAGTTAGTCAAAGGGAACCATTGAGGCATTTCGTTGCAGAATCCCACAAGGTGACAAGTTCGTTAAAGGGAACCGTTGAGGTATTTTGTCGCCAGAATACTACAAGGCGACAAGTTCCTCAAAGGGAACCATCCAATATCGAACCTAAAGATTCAAAAACTAGAGGAGCAACTTGTCTTTCGGGTTTCAGTGCTTGCAAATGTTGGCATTTCTGCTTGTGGCTTTCGGGATTTGGTGGGTTTCGACTCTTGTCTTTCGGGTTTCGGCATGTGCTGGTAGGTTTCGGTGCTTTGCACCTTCTGGGTAACGATGCTTGCAGGTTTCAACATTTGGCTTTGGGGTTTTAGCAATTTCTCTTTTCCCAAGTTTCAACATTTGGCTTCGAGGTTTTGGTAATTCCTTCCTTCCTAGGTTTCAGTACTTTCTCCATTCTTGGGTTTTGGTACTTCCTCCCTTCTCGAGTTTCGGTACTTCTTGGTTGGCAAGGTTTTAGATTTTCTTAATGGATTCTCAAGGTGTTCCCTTAGGTAATGTTGATTGTACTGACTCTGAGCGATTTGAAGAAGCTTTAGATCTGCAATAAAAAGAGGAGGTTTCATTCTCCCTATGATGACAACACTATCAGCTCCTACTAAAAACTTGGCACCTCATCCTTCTCTAACTGGTTTGGTTTCCTATTTAGGCAAAAGGGAAATTAAAGAGATTGGCATCAAATATCAAATACTTGAAATCTTTGTAGCTTGGCCATGCGACGAAGATCAACTGATTGATGATCTAGTACGAAGAAGAAATGTGTCATAATTTATGTTGAGCAGTTCAAGGCTAGGTTATGCTTCCCATTAGATCCTTTCTTTGTGGCTGTACTGAAATTCTTTTGGGTCTATATTGTGCAAATTCATCCTAATAGTCGGAAGGTGTTGGTCTCTTTCCAGTCACTGTGTTGGATACATAATATAAAGCCCTTCACTCATGTTTTTACTTTGATGTATTCTTATCCCACTGAAGTGCCAAAGCCTTCTACTATTTTATACTCAAAAAGGGATGTATTTTGTTCGATAGCTTTTCTGGATCACTGAAAAATTGAAAGTCGAAATTGTTTATACTTGAACATCCTTTTGTTGGTGGTTGGGATGGTTTCTCTAAGATTGGTCCATTCAACCCCAAAAATTAAACGGGTGCTTCAGATGATTGAAGTCAAGATGTTAGCTTACATAGAACTCATGGCAGTCATTTCATCAAGGGGAAAGAACCCTTTGTTTGTGTCGATATTAGAATATTTTTTATTAGTGTTGTTGATTTATTACTAGATATAACTGTTGGAACTTTTAAATCATGAAACTGATAATATGCTTCCAAATTACACCGAACATTCTACAATCTCTCTCAGCTAGGCTCTGTAGCAACTATAACTTCTCTAAAATTATTTAAAATAGTAGAATAGTTGCCTTTAAAAATAATATTGGCATTTCTATCTTCCAAATGATTTGTTGAATTTTTCAAAGGTCATGTTACACCATACTAATCACATCTATTTGGATCTATGTATTTATCAACAACCCTTATGCTATCATTAATATATAAAGTGGTCATTTATTTTTATACTCTTGTATTTTATTTTGGATTATATTGACTTCTCCATTATCCTTACTTTATATTGCAAGTTCAAAATATATACGATTAAAATATAAATAGTAAAGAATTCTAAAAGGATTAAAATAGAAAATCCAAACAAATATTACTTCATTAACATAATAAGTTCAATGTCTAACAGAATATGTTTGCCTATTATGACAAGATTTTTCACAAATTGTATAACTATTTTTGTTTGGAACTAAAACCTCTGACACTCTCCAATTTATTTCCTTCTAAATCCTACTACTTTTTGGATGTTCTTTCTTTCTCATATGCATTTCACAAGTAATTAAAGGCTTACTATTTGGATTTGTCCAATAATCAAAATAACCGAGTAGATTAAATATAAAACCATAATATTTTGCTATCATCTCCAATTAGTAGTAAGGATTAATATATTGTTCATAATTAATGGATTTGGATAAGTACAATGCGATTGTATGAGAACATGGTTATCTCTTAAACCTTTTTTCAAGTTTATGTTCTTTCACACAATTTAACAATTTACTTGTTTCTATTACCACCTATGTAAATATTAAAAACTAATGTCTCACTATTAAATTTGACTACACGATGCTTTGATGCTGCAATTTTATTTTTTCGAATTATATATCCACATGATTGGGAGAAAGTGTCATATTTTCTATTGCTCCAAATACATAGATCAATGTGTATCCAAATAGTGTGCATACTAGTAGAAAATTTTTTCTAGCATAGCAGTTATTGGCAACACATGGGATCCCTTCAATATACCATTAATAGAATGGTATTAGTTATCATTGATTCATATTTTCTCTCTATTATGCGAATGAGTCTAAGTTTCCAATGATATTTTTACTGCCAATCAAATGTCTCTGGATATACTTCCTCTAGCTTCTACGTAGTATTATAACTTACGTATTTGGTTCTAATTAGCTACATTATCAAGTTACTATTAGATTAGTTAAAAAATTACTAAAAATTCAATTAACCACTAATTAAAATTACTCGAAATGTAACCTGCTTTTTTTTTTCAGAGCCTCTTTCGTGTAAGAGTTCTTGAATTTTGTATTATAATTACTTAATATATGTTGAAGCAATATTGATGATGAGCAGTAGGAGGTTGCCATCAATTATTTAGCATAGCTTTCTTTATATCAACATGTCTATTTGATATAACATATAATTTATCTCTATCGGTTACATGCAACCTCAAACAATTCATGCACTATCCCCAATTATGACTTCTTAACTATAGCAAATACAAGTAAAAAATGAGTGATTGTTTCTATCAAGTGCAATAGCATAAAGTATGCATCCAATATATTTATTGTATAAAAATGTACCATCAATAAAGATAATATGCCCATAAAACTTAAAGACCTCTATTAATTGCTTGAAAATCCAAAACACGCAATCAAAATATTTAATGCCCTTATCTAGAATATCTTCTATCTAATGTGGATCATATTCAATTATGACAATAATTTTTGAATTTAAAATATAGAATTGCATTCATGTAATTTCATAAACAGCTGTATGATATTTTCATCCTCCAAAAATTTTAGTTGTGTCCATTTGTTTACTCATCCAAATTTTTTTGTATAATGGTTCATATCCTACCTTGTCTTTAATCTTAGCTTGAAGAGTTGCAATCTTCATATTTGGTTATTATTCAATCATTCATAAGATAAATGCATAAATAAATTTAGAATCAAGGTGCTCATGATCTTTACTTACTCTTGTATTTTGCATGTATTTGGACTATTATATCTAGTAATTTTCCACAAATCTGAATTTTCCTTTATCGATGCCCACAAGTAGTACTTGCAACCAAATGCTTTATCCTTATATTTTATAAAATATGTTCTGATCTTTATTTTATCATAATAGAATTAATGATGTCTAATCATATGGTCCTCTTTAGTAGCAAAAACAATATTAGCTTTTGATCTAAATAGCATTCCAACATAAAATTCATTTGTTTTGTCCCAGATTATATTCTTTGCATCCTTTTCATAAGATCAACTCACATTACATTACAGTAAATTTCTAAATACGGAAGAAGGTGCACTAATAACCTCAAGCGACTTTTATATCCATTGTTATAATATGTTGTTATCCTAACATCAACATTAACCTTCTCATCTAACTCGTTTTTATTTTGTGACCAATGATCCTCTCTTTCACTATCAAACTCATCATGATAATCATTCTCTTATTTACTTTTAGTATATTTAAATACGATGCTAAATTACTTTCCTCACAACTACTAATTCCTCTATTACCTATATTATAATCATCATTATAGAAACTTATAACCTCCTTGCCTTGATTGGTAACCTATATGATAATCAACACTCACAAATTCTACTTCCCTACCACTAGAAGCTACATCACCCATTACATCATTTATTGTCCTATACTCACGAATTGTATTAGCGTATAAAATAACTTCATCAATAGCTCTAACATTAATTAGGTAATCAAATATCTTCTACATCTTCATTCTCATGCAATTAAGCTAATTCATATTTCATGAATCTATTGACAATCATAGGTTGTCTACACATTACCTTTGTAATAAGTTGATTGTTACTTGACAATCTAACTACACGTACAATTAGCAAAACTAATTTGCAAGTGTAATAAAATCATTTATTATTTCTTATTAGAAATTTTGAATTTGAAACTGTGGATAACTATTTTTCAATAATAGAGTTTGGTAACATGAATGTTCCTCCATTAATGCTAGGCGGATAATAATGGAGCCTGCAAATTTGTATACTTTATATATATATATCTATATATATATATATATATATATATATATATATATATAGATATATATACGTCTGCCTAATATGCACGCACTTAGAATGAAGCTTTTTGTCTAAATACTGCAAAAGAATATTAAATAGCAAAAACCAATCTCAGATGTCTCTAATTTGCAGTGCTTGAGCAAAAAGCTTCTTAAAATAGAAAAAATGTCAAATTTGCTCTTGAACTATACAATAAAGATAAAAGAATATTAAATTTCATTTTTTAATTCAAATTATTGACAAGATATCATAAAAAAATAATAAACTATAATAAACTATACAATAAAGATAAAATAATATTAAATTTCATTCTTTAATTCAAATTATTTATAAAATATAAAAAAATAACAAACTTATCACTTGCCAAAATTTTAAAGCGTGTATTACACTCTATTTAAAATTTATTTTATAATGAGTTACATTCTACTTACATTTGACTTTTTTAAAAACCTATTTGATCTCTTACCCTGATTGGAGTAAATGATTTTGCAAAAAAAAAAATTAAATAAATTCTTACAAAATCATTCATAATTTCATATTCATATATGATTGAAAAATTTTCAAATTAAAAAATTTTAAATTCTTTTATTCTAAATAAAAAATTTATAAAAAGAAAATTTATAAAATTCTTGATTTCAAATGAAGGGTGAATGCTATTTTATGATTAAATTCAAATCAAAAAATATAATTTAGTATTTTTAGATTAATATATTTGGCCTTACTATATAATTTTGTGTCAAAATTTAGCTTTTTAATCCACTTTAAAATATCAATGTGTTACTTTGGTAGAACACTAAAAAATTATAATTGTTTCCATTCTTAAAATTTATAAAAAAAAAATAGACATTAATTTAATAAAAGCTCAATTTATCGAAAGAAATTAATTTTAGAATATTTACGTGTATATTTTTATCTTCATTTATTTAGTAAATTAAAATTCTTAGTATTAATATTTTGATAAAAATTTAATAAAATTAAAAGGATATGATAAACTGAAAGAACCTAAAAAAAAAAAGGTCTTCTTTTATTATCACTTCTTAGTATTAATTTTTTTTATTTTATTTGAAAATTATTATATAATAATTTTTTATAAAAAAAATAATAAAAATGATAAAAACAATAATATTTTTATCAAGCTTTGTAAATGTATTTTTATAAATAAAGTCATAAGATAAATAAGTCAATATTATTGAGTTGCTTTATATATACAACAATACATAGATAAATTTTCCTTCACGACACATGACTAGCAACCAAGGATGTGGGAAACTTTTTGAGATTTATTCATTAATTCATCAAAGATTCTCACCTCACCTGTAAGAGGAAAGGAGATTTTAGATTTATTTTTTAATTTATTTTTATAAATGCACATGTAAAATAATTATTAACTGATTTTTCTACGTAAGTATCATCCTCAATATGTCAATGTAATTATATAACATATCTTATAGTAAGAATAATAGAAGATTTACTCAATTTTTCACCTAAACAAATTGAAGCGTAAAATAAAACGGCTTAAAAAATATTTTATAAATTTAATCATAAAATTATATATTTAATCTGGGACTATAAAATATAATAAGATAGACATTTTTTAATGTTTTTTTTTTTTGAAAATTTATATATATTATCATGTAAGGCTTTGAAAAAAATAACTTATTTATATCTTTTATGTTATGCATTTATATCTTTTTATTTTTTTCTTTTCTAAGTGTTATTAGTATTATTATTATTATTACTATCTCAATTTTTATAATTTAAATAACTATTTTCCGTTACTAATTAATTAACTTTTAGGATTAAATTTATTATATTAAACTTTTTTATTAAAAATATAAGTAATATTACTAACTTTTTATCTCATATTTTTTTATTAAATTTTTATTATTATTATAAAAAAGAAATTATTATTAATAAAAGAATGAAAAATAGTTTAAATTTTGTTAAATAATATGTTATATTTATTATTTTTAAAAAATAAAAAATTATCCTTTTAACATATTAAAAATTATATTTCACAAAAATAGGATTTAATACACATATATATATGTATATGAGTTTTACCCACTCAAAAAATAATAAAAATTATTAAATTATGGGTTAAAAATTAAATTTCTAATTATGTATTCATAAGTTACAATGTATTTATTAATTATCCACATAATGCTATAATAAATAACAATTGTTATCAAATAAATTACAAGAAGTTATTTACATACACCTAAAACATATGCTTTTCTAATTATTAATAATATTTCATAAAATTATAAAAAATTTGATATTTCCTATAATATTATTGATATAATAAAAAAATAACATTTAAATATATTATATTTCTTTAATATAATAAAAGCATATATATATATCTTAGTCTACATAAAAATCAAGAAAAAAAATAGTAAAATTTAAAATATTATTTTATTTTTATATATTAATAAAAAATTTATAAATTTTAAAATTAGTACGAGCCTAAAGCAAATTATCTAATATATTATAAAGTTGAAATGCTGCCTCATCACATTGAAATGGTGTTCAATAATAATAAAATACATTAATAATAATTTTTTTGTATTTCTAACCCCTCACTTTAATGAAGTGATATTTTCAAAAGCATGTAATAACTTTCCTGATGAGATGAATGAACACCAACAATGGCTTAAGCTAGCTAATGGGAGATGAGCGAGTCACGGTATAAAAATTTAAAACAAGAAAATGCTACAGATTTATGCAAACTTGATTAAAGTGTATACAAATATTTAATCAAATTATTACAAAAATTTGTTATAAGTGGTATAAATGATGAGATAAATGAACATTAATAGTATTAGTGGCTTGACTTGGATCATGAGGGATGTCAGCCAGTCACTTTGACGTTATAAGTTTAAACAAGAAATTGCACTATGCATTACCCAGCAAATGTATGTATCCATCATTAATAACATAAAAGAATTCTTATATTGTTGAAACACAAACGCCAAATTACACTATGCAATTACTTGCTAAATGTGTTCATTACTGCAGCAAGACCTCCATAGAATTCTTATATTGTTGAAACTGCAACCAGACAAACAGAAAAATTAAGCTACCACATGTAAATCAAAGCAAACAAATAAACCAGCTCCGCAAATATTCTAACATAGGCAAGGATATGGTAATTGTCATGCCTAGATCCAACCACTGAATGAGATGAAGACCCAATGGTTACAAGGGGTGCGGTTAATTTCTCATTAGGGCTAATGGATTAGACAAGAAAGGATCAGCTCCCCCCCCCCCAAAAAAAAAAAAAAAGAAAAGAGAACAACTTTTCCTACAGATACACATGTACATATTCACTTAATTGGGAACTGGAGATGTAGCTATAGCATGGGTGAACTTATAGTCAATTCGAGCAAGGAGGCCATTTTCATTCTTTATAACTAAAATGCATGTACAGAAATTTATGAATGCAAGTGTTCAGTATTGTATTGCACCTGTTCCACAACCTCTTCACATTTATGAACTAAATCTTGCACTCTAGCAGCTCCAGATTCTTTCACCAAATTTGTTTTGGATTTAACAGCATCAACCTATTGATTGAAGAAAATCAACATTACGATACTTAAGACTATGAATTAATTGGCCAAAATTCAAAATAAAAATTACCTCTGATAGTACAGCCTCAAGCTTCCTTTGCCTTGCTGCCAGATCAACCCTCCTTGATTCCACCTCCAACTTAATACTATTACATTCCTTTGTAGCCTCCTCATACTTTAAATTTCCTTCTTTCTCCAACATCTTTCTTAACTCATCCAACTGTTGCGCTGGAAATGGAGGAAAATATGATCAAAACTCCCTTGTGTGGTCATCCAGATATAGAAAGCAACAACTCAATATAGGTTGCCTGAGAAACTACCTTTAGCTTGCCGTTCAACCAGTTTGGCATCAAGTGACTTATCCAACACTACATCATCACTTAACTTAGCTTTTAGGGTCTTGTAGTCTTTCTCAATGGACTTTGCAGAATTTACCTATCATAGGTACAGTTTCAGATTACAATATTTCAGTAATATCATTGCATTGCTAATACAAAATCAAAAGCCGTTTCTGGGAAAAGAAATATATAAATCCAAATGATGATGATAAGGTCAATTACTAACAATATTTAGTTGGAGAGCAAGGAAAAGGGTGGGGGGGGGGGGGGGGGGGGTGAGTAGTGACCTGTTCATGTATAGCCTGCATCTGGTTGAGGTGCTTTGCCATTTTCTTAGAAGTCTGAAATAGCATATAAAAACAACGCTGGTTAGTTACCCTTTAACTGAACTGAACTTGTGAAACCTGTGAATTTTCTATCATCATGCATTTGAACGCTTCTACTTTAAATAAAAAAAAGTAATATACTAATTCTTAAAAGGAATAACCTGACTGATTGAAAGGATAGAATAACCACAATCTACAAAAGATCTTGAGGAATACTTGCATGTATCAGAAGCATCATTATCTAGAAAATATATTCTTTGCCCAATCTAAGGTCACTTGGCTATCCTAGACCATAAGATTGCAACAGCACTTAATAGATTATTTTGTCATAACTAGACAAGATAATGCTCCCAAAAAAATTAGTTTCGTAAACCATTCTATGTACCATAACCTAAACATAATAGAAGATCTAAACCTCATAGTCCAACAGATTGAGAACAATTTGCCATTTGAGGTTAGATTATTTGGAACTTGAAAGAATCCAACATAATTCTAGATCAAATTCTCCAGCCGCAACATTATTTTGAAGTCTACCAGGATAAACTATCCCATTTAAGAAATCAATACCTTTTGGGCAGGTGCACTTTAATAACATCTGTAACGCAACAAGGCAATGTTGAATTTTTCACTAGGTACATAATTAGACAAACCTGTTAGCCCACTCCATTAGCCTATCCAGCCTGTAAATAGAGGACCATGGAAGGCAAACATAGCAGTTCATAAAAAGAAAATACCTTTGAATAAACCTCCAGAATGGAAGTCTTCTCCTGAAAGGATTGTATGGCTAATCTTTCAGCATTCCTTGCCTCTTCTCGAAATGATTTCTTCTCCTCCAAAGCCCTCTTTCAGTACATATGGGAAAGTTCAACAAAGAAAGCAGGTTTAAAAAAAAAAAGGAAAGAAAGAAAGAAAGAAAAGGTACCTGACAATGGGAAGTAGAGTAATTTGTAAGACTATTACTCACCCTAAAATCAATTTTACATTAAATAATAAAACAGAAAGCAAACTTGAAAACAGGTAGGAAACACTGCAGAGTAAGAATGACACTAGAAGAACTGAAGGAGATATTTGCTCAGCATACAACTTTTCCTCAGATTTTGTATATATATATAACTGCCAGTGAAAAGCTTACCAGAGAAGACATAGATCGAATTGTGAACAAATATAGCCAATAGAACATCTCAGATGAATTTTAAAATAAAAGAAAGGTACCTGCAATTTATCAGGTGATTGAACAATTTTTGAACGCAGGCTTGCATTTTCTTGGACACTTTGTACGAGGTCAAACTCAGCTTTTGAAATCTGCAAGAGCAATAAAGAAGGTATAGTGATGTACTGATGTCAACAATAACAAGAAAAATGTGCTCATGAAGAGGAAAATGAATAATAGATTATGTAGTTTATATGGCCAGCCTACTTATAGACATAAGAAGAACCCAATCCAGATGATGAACCAAATTTGTGATTCATTAATAAATATACACACGATATTCAAATAAGCCCCTAAAGAAGCCTAACTGTCCACAAGATAAGTTGAGAGAAATATCAGAAAAAATAATTAGTACATAGCATAACATAGTCCAGTATATCTGTGTGAAAAGCTGAATAGAAAAAAGTTATATATATATATATACATACATACACACACACACATACACACATATAATATCTCCATATTCATGATACAGAACAAAGCTGCGAGAGAAAACTAACTTAAGAATACAGTATTAACACCTAAAACTACGATACTATAGAACAATAGAAATATCAAGAAGAGTAAGTTCTATAGCAGACATGTTACAGCTAAGCTGGATCCTAGGTTCAGAGACACCAGAGGTCCTTGCGAATGTTATGGAGCTTTAATGAAACAGGAGAGAATTTATAGTCTCTGATAAATTGCAAGTAGCACGCTCTAATTTGTCTCTGATAAATTGCAATCAGCCGGTTCTGTTTTTATGAAGTACATCCTTATAAAAGAAATTTAACTTTTTTAAGAAAAAGGTGCTGCAAAAGACTTTTTCCAGAGACGAGCACCGTTATCATATTAATTTATCACTTTTATTCAACAGAGATTACACAAGCTAACTGTAAAATCTTACCTCCTCATCTATTTCCCCAGTCTTCTCCTTCAACTTTCGGAAAGAAGCTCTGAGTGACAACTGGTGATTGTTGAGGCCTGCAATGGTCTGATGCAATTCTTTAACGCTGGTATCTACTTCTTGCACAAGTGGCAACTCTCTTTCCCTTGCTTCATTATAGTCAGATATCTGTGCATTCAACTGCAAAGACAAACACTTTAGTGGAAACAAATACTCAATCCACTTTACGAATTCAAGAGCCTCTCTCCAGTCACCTGTGAAATCTTATCCTCCCATTCCCTTCGCTGATCATCAAGAAGTGTGAGTTCCTCCCCTATTGGTCTTAGCAGATTCATTTTTGATTCTCTGGTGAAGAAAATGAACAGGGTAATTAGAAACCATCAAAGAACTAGTAATTGAAAGAAATTCAGAATGCCACATTCTCTTGGTTGAAACTAAGATAATTCTACTTACCCCTACAGAAACCATTTCACAAAGTTCGAATGGGATGAAAGCACAGACAAAACAAATATGTTGCACTAATTTCGGAAGTGAAAAGTCTTCCTCACCGTGCGATTAGATAAAACAGCCCAGCAAATAAACCCTCAACTTATTGCATAAATTTCCAAATTACTCCCAGTTTCCCAGAATAAAAGAAATTGCAAACAATTTATCAATGCAAAATAAGTAAGAGAAACATACTTGTGAAGACAGAAATTGAGTATTGCACTTAGAAAAATTTCAGTCCGGTCTCCTTGTGGCCGCAAAAGATCTTTGAGGGTAAATTTCAATGGGCAATCCACCAAGCCCAACATCTCCCTTATCCTAATATACATATTCATAGTCCTAACAGAGTCCGCATGATGGTCTGGGTTCTCAAGCTGCTCCAAAGCAGCGAACTCCACTTGCCCTTGATCTTCTCTGCAGAAAATCACAAAACCCTCGAAGTAGTACTGTTAAATTCCGCCAAAATAATAAATGGGTTCGGATTTCAAAAGAAAAAAAAAAAAAAAAACAAAGGAGCGTACTCAAGAAGAAGATCAAGGTGAATCAGAAGTCGGGTGTAGAGATCAGACAAGAAATCTGGGTTTGGGTTCCTTATATCGTTCTCTACTACTGCGGCGATCTGTGACTCTGCCAGTACCGTTACTATTTCCCCGCGGGACAGTCTTGGGTAGTCGAACTTCGACATTTCTAGAGAGGAAGTAAGGGGCGGAAGGAAATGGGTTTCAAATAATTACAGAACGTAAATATGAAATTCGTAAGCTTTCCAGGACGCCAAACAGAGTCGGTTTCAGATGAAGGATCAGCTTTTGTTTCGCTCAAATGATTTTCCCGCCCAGAAAATTTAGGTATACGCCTATGCGATATGAATGGGGCCTTTAATGGGCCGATACGTCCGGCCCATCTTAGCAACATCACAAATAGGATGATAAAAATGTCGGTATTTTTAGATATTCAATTACAAACTCTATTAGTACGATTTTGATTTAAAAATTAATTCTCATAACATGAAGAATGGGATTCAGATGCATACATACACATATATTTGGCTATCAATTGATCCATTTACCTAAATAATTAATTTAATATAAAAATATATTTTATAATAATATTTAAAGGTTTTTTATATTGTTTCATTTTAAAAAATAAATTTTAATTTTTTAAAAAATATTAATTTTAAAGTGAAAAAAATATTAATATTAAAAATATTTCAAAAAGCTTTCTATCCCACACTTATTCGAAACGCAATTTTTCTTTGCTTTATAAATGGCTTTTATTTATTGGGCTTATAAAAATGCAAGAAAAGCAGGACTCGCGGGTAGGAAATTGGACCAAGAAATAATTTTAATTTAAAGCCATCGATTTATCTTTTTGCATATGTAAATAAATAGAACCGTAAAATTTTTATTTTTCATATATTTAAATTTTAAAACTTGTAAATAACTTTTTTTATTCATTCAAATTATTTTAAGTCAGATATAATTTTGTTAGTTTTTTTTTATTAGAGATTTTTAGCTATTGAATATTTTTTTATTAGAGTTTTTCTTGATTTTTCTAATAGTTCCAACAACTATATTTCTTAGCTATAAAAGGCTAGCACTTCTACAGAATTTAGTGTGCTTCATTTCGGTCTCTACATTCTCTCTTCTGCTTCATTTAGTCCCAACAACTATATTTCTTAGCTATAAAAGAGTAAAGGCAGGGAAACAAGGGCTTAGGGATTTACTCCCTTATCACTCATGGAATATGTAATACCCGGCTAAGCTCCGGCGTTGGAATTCCAAATCCCCATTGGAATCCGAAATTTTTGAAGTTGGAATCCCCTTAGAAGGGTAAAATAAGGTTTTTATAAAATAAATTTGAAAATTTTAAGGTTTTAAGAAAGAAAGAAAAGGGTTTTGAAGAAAAATACTTTGGAGGGGAAAAACCCAAGTTCGGCCGTCGAACCTTATGTTCGGCCGCCGAACATGGTGCTATCGCGGGAGCTCTCCTTTCAGCTCCCGAAGGTGGAGTTCTTGCCATTCCATTGTTGATTTTATTGTTTTTCCTTCAAAATATTCAAGAGTTTTCGCTTGTTTTTGAAGTTTTAAACTTGAATCCAAGATTTTAAAGTTTTGAGATTGTTTCTCCTCAACTCCAAGCTTGGGTCGCATCTACCTTAAATCTTCACAAGGTAAGTGTAGATCCTTGCATTTTCCTATGTTTTAAGTAAGTTTTAAAAAAGGGTTAAGGGTTAAAAATGCATGAATTGATTAGATCTAAAGTGTTAGGGTTTGTGTTAGTTTTGATGATGAATGCTTGCTCTTGTGATGTTTTATAGTTGTTTGTTGGGGTTTAGGCTAGTTTTTATGCCCTTTATGCTTGATATGTGTGTATGCATGTTTTGAGGAGTTAAGTGTAAGGATTTGAGAGTTTTGGAGGCTGAATGCCTAGGGCAGAAACGGGTTTTGCCTAGCTAGAGAACCCAAGTTCGATCGCCGAAGCAAGGTTCGGCCGCCGAACCTGCATGGGAGGCAGCCTTTTGGCCGCCTAATCTGCCCCCGAAAGCATGACTTTCGGATTTGTGTTGGGGTTTCGGCCGCCAAACCCGCCCCCGAAAGTTCCTGACTTTCGGATCTGTGGAGGACCTTCGGCCGCCGAACCTGCCCTCGAAAGTGCCTGACTTTCGGATCTGGAAGGGACCTTCGGCTGCCGAACCTGCCGCCGAAAGTCCCCTGCCCAACCTTCCTTTGCTTGTTTCCTATGCATGTTTTGTTATGTTTTAGGAGATTTTTGGGGAGTTGTTTTGAGTCATGTAATAGCTATGTTTGGTCCCTCATTAGAGTCCATCTGTGTAGGATCGGACCTGGGAGATCGTAGAGGCCAGCAGTGAGTTAGCTGCTATAGTGTTAGGTAAGCGTCAGTCAGAGGTGAGTAGAACTAAACTAATCTATTGTTTTAAAGAAATCAAACCTTTTAAGCATGTTCATGCATCACGAATACCATATTATTTATTAGGATGTTGCATTAGAATTCACGAATATGATGCATTGCATATTTTACTGTTGATGTGGATGGATATTAGATGACCCACTAGCCCTCGATATAATATGATATGATATGATACGGAAGTTCAGGTCGATGTCCATTCTACACTCCTGACATTTATGGATATGTTATGTTATGTTTAAGCAAAAGTCTTGAGGAGCTCCGTCGATAGCCGGGCACATTGGATTATGTAGAAGGTTACTGGTGACAAGTCCATCTTGTTGTGAATTGTTTGTGTTGTGACGCATTTCATATGAGCATATGTTTATTAAACTATTTTTTTATATTCTGCTCACTAGACTCTTGTAGTTTATCCCTTTCTCCTAACCCCAGGTTTGCAGGGTCAAAGATAGCTTGGGAGAGTCGGCAAATGGCTGGTATAGTTTAATGTAATAGAATAGTTGTGGACATATATTATTTAATGGATTAGAATTGTGCTTGGCCCTAGTATATGTTTTTGTAAATCCCTATTGTTCATGATCTTTATGTAAAAGTTTTTAATGATGAGTTATGTTTGAACCAAGCTTGAGGCATGTGATGGTTACCATACTAGAGCATTTGATGAGAGCTCTAGTGTGGATTTTATGTATACAGTTTATGATGCATGCACAGGTCAGGCCTTGGTTCGTGAAATGTTTAAGCTTTTGTGTCAATGTATGATCATGTATGGGATTTTATTAGATACACAGGATGTATAGTAGGCTTGCTACAGGTTCTGGAGATCTTAAGTCGATTTGAATCCTAGCGCCGGTAGCGATTCGGTTTCCGGGTCGTTGCAAAATAATTACTGAGGAGGTAAATGGGCACTTGATGACCGCCGGACTTCTTACACTTTGGGATGTGTTCGGACTCTGAAGAAGAATATAAGTCCAAAGCCAATTAAGTCATTCTCAAGCAGACCGGCCCAACATCGCGAGCCCTAGCCCGACGACGTGAAGCAGGCCGGATCAGCCATACGCGCAAGTCCAACAGAAGACAATCTAGCTTGGTGATATGACGCAGGGCAGAATAGCAGGCCCAGTCACTTCGCAGCTCTACTAGCATGCGCGCCGGAGGGAATTAAATGACCGCCTGACAAAGAGAGGTAAGTTGGCGAGTCCGCATATATGTATCTGAGTGACAGAAACAGGTGCTACTGTAGCAGAGTGACTGTTATATGTCACTAGAGGATAAAAGGAAAAGGGATAAAGGGGGAGAGACGCGATTCTCTCTGGCTAAGCTTATACTCACACTGTAAATCCTATTTTTTGGATCTTAAAATATCAAACATAACCTTTTTATATTATTTCCATCAGAGCACAAGAGTGTATAAAATCATTAAAACCTACCGCCTTGATAAAACTATACCTCACAACCTCCTAACTTATCCTCCTAGTTTAGAATTGTATTGAAATTGTCAATACAACACTATGGCAAGTCTTATGAAACATAGAGGCATCTTAAATGTGGGACCCTAGATAGATGTGGGATTTACAATCCCATATCAGCTGATTATAAATATTGATTTTAATATATAAATTCTAGTAAAAAACTACTAAATAACTTAGTTGAAATATTTTGGACCAAGTAGAAAATAGTTCCAAAAGTTATTTGGTTCAGTTTGGGCCTGTTACATTAATTGGTATCAAAGCCACTATGAATCAGAAAAATTGTGCGAGACTAGTGGATCTACGAGGAAAGGGTTACCCGTAAGACGAGATAGAGCCATCCAAAGCACTAGCAAACTACAATACCTAAGAGTTTAGTCCTGACTTACCAATTGTATTCAATTCAGCATAGAAAAATTATAACCAAGACATCGTAAAATTTAAGAGGAGTGTGGGACCCGCAATTTGGATAGATGTGGAATTTATAATTCCACATCGGGGCCGATTATAAATGTTGAATTTAATATATAAATTATAGTAAAAAACTATTAAATAATTCGGATTAACTATTTTGGGTCAAGTGGAAAATAAATCTAAAAATTATTTGAGTCAGTTTGAACCGGACTATTATACTACATTAAATCATTTTGCAAAAGATCTTGGTTGCCCATATCAAAATATCCATATGCAAAAGTTATTTGCCATTGTACTTTTGCATTAACAATTTGTACATGACAATCCACAAAGTGTTGAAAAACTAATCACCGTTTCAACAACAAAAAGTTGTTCCAATAAAATGATAAACCCCTTCCTTTCCAATCGGATAAATGAAAATTGAAAAAGGAGAGCCACATTAACGTTGCAAATATTTCATATACTTAAACCGATTCTTAGCCTATATGAGGAGAACGATGGATGGTTGATATTTATATAAAAGGTTTTTTAAAGTTTTCACTGTCGAGAAATACCTAGTACCCTAACAGTTCTAAATTAAGGACACCATTTGAACATACAAGAGTCAATATATATTGATTTGTTAACCAAATAAAACTATGACCACTACCTAAAAGGATGCAGTTTGAGTATAATCACAAACACCTTACGTATAGAATTCTCCACATGGTGCATATTTCATGTGAAAGGAAAGTTTTAATAGCTTTTGAAGATGAGAAAAAATCATTGGATCTTTCATCAAACAAGTGGTAGGCATATCTAAGCATCCCTTTGTTATTGATTTAGTCAAAAGGAAGTTAATGCGTCCTTCTATGAAAACTCGTTATGAAAGGTAACGCGACCTTAACCTACAAAAATCCTCAAGCTCGCTTTGTACCGATACTCAACAATCAAAGCATACACTAAAAGAAAGGCTTAAAAACCCCAGTACTATGCTCACTGTGCATCTCTTCATCCTAGATTTGCTAACTTGGTCCTATTCACCATTTCATGTCCCAATAATTTAAAAAAATATATTTTTTAATTTTTATATTATAAAAAGCTTTTTAATTTATTTTTTAATTTTAAAAAATATATTAAAATATTATTAAAATTTTTAAAATTTTTACTAATTAGTTATTTTATTAATTTTAGCTATTAAATATTTTAATATTTAATTTCTATAATTTAGAAAAACTCTAATTCTTTAATTTTGTAAAAAATTTATTTATTAATTTATTTTTATCAAGAGAATTTAAGATTTTTTTATAATATTTAACAACTAATATTAAGGGTATGATTAATTAGTAAATTTTTAAAAATCTTCAAAAGTTTAGTATTTTTTTTAAAATAAAAAATTAATTAATGAGTTTTTCTATAAAAACTAAATAATAATTTTTTTTATATTACATATTTAATAAGTGACTTGTTTTAATAAATTAATTAGTATATTAATTTTGATAAAAAGTATTTGAAAAATTCTAAATATAAATAAAATTATAATATTTTTTACATATTTTTTTCTTTTGATGCAAATTATGGAAAATATTCGGATCAAAATATACTAAAAAAAACAGTGATTTAGCGACCAGAATTTTAGTCGCTAAAAGGAAGAATTTGATTGCTATTTTAATAGCGACTATTTAGCGACCAAAATGAAATGGTCGGTGTTTGGCCAGTTGCTAAGTATTAGCGACGATTTGAAAATTCGTCGCTATTTTAGCGACGAATCAGCGACCATATTTTGGTCGCTAATTTGGTATCATGGCAAATTAAGTATTAGAAATATTAGTCACCGTGTGGAAGTAAATTGGTCGTTAAATTTTGGTCGCGAAATGGTCGCTGTTTTGATCGCTAATTTGGTCGATATTTTGTCGTTATTTGGTCTCAGGGAAGAGCATTTAGTCGCTATTTCGTCGCAAATTAATAGTAAAATCAAAAAAATATTTGTTATTTAATTTACTTTTGTGGCTGATTAGTTACTAATAAATGCATTTAAATCTGATTGGGTAATTTACGATTTAGTCCCTAGGTATTGCCATTATTAATAAGTCAGTCCCTGTATTTTTAGAAATCTATTAAAACGTCCTTATGTTTTATTTCCGTCAACGAAATAGTCCTTCCGTCCTATTTTCCGTTAAAATTAGATAAAGGAGGAGAGAGAAAATTTTTAAAATCCAATTTTACCCTCAAATAAAACCATTTATTTAGTCCTTGTATATTGTAATTACTAACAAGTTAGTCCTTACATTTTCAAAAATCTATTAAAATATTTTTATCTTTTTTCATATCTATTAAAACGTCCTTATTATTTTTTCCATCAATGAAATAGTCCCTATCTTTTCTCACATCTATTAAAACATCCTTATCGTTTATTTAAGTCAACGAAATAGTCCCTCCTCATCGTTTCTTTCTGTCAACGAAATCGTCTCTCCCTATATTTTTAGAAATATATTAAAACGTCCTTATTGTTTCTTTTTGTCAACGAAATAGTCCCTATCTTTTCTTAGATCTATTAAAACATCCTTATTGTTTCTTTTTATCAACAAAATAGTCCATATCTTTTCTTTCCTCTTCCTCCTCCTCCTCCTCCTCCTCCTCCTCCGCCGCCGAAAAAGAAGAAGAAGAAGAAGAAGAAGAAGAAGAGAAAGAAGAAAAAGAAGAAGAAGGAGAAGAAGAAGAAGAAGGAGAAGAAGAAGAAGAAGGAGAGAAAGAAGAAAAAGAAGAAGAAGAAGGAGAAGAATGAGAAGAAGAAGAAGAAGAAAAAGAAGAAAAAGAAGCAAAAGAAGAAAAAGGAGAAGAAGCAGAAGAAGAAGGAGAAAAAACAGAAGCTGAAGAAGAAAAAGGAGAAGAAGCAGAAGAAGAAGAAGCAAAAGGAAGAAGAATTGATGAAGAAGAAAAGGAAGGAGGAGGAGGAGAAAAATAATTGGGGGTAATTTAGTCTTTTACTATATTTTTAACGGCAAAAATAGACAAAAGGACTATTTCGTTGACGGAGAGAAAACATAAGGACGTTTTAATAGGTTTCTGAAAATACAGGGACTGACTTGTTAATAATGGCAATACCCAGGGACTAAATCGTAAATTACCCAATCTGATTCATATCATTTTTCAAATAAATTCATAAACTTGCTATAATATCAATATGTACATACACATTCCAATATATAAAACATCAAAGACAATATATACATATCAACTTCATTTTCATAATTCTGCAATCTAAAAGTTCAAAACATTACTATAGTTCAACACTAAGAAACTTAAAATATCTCAAAATACATAATGGATCTAAATAGTATCAAATTCATATCATAAAGTATATTATTTAAGTCAATGAGAAATGACATCATGCTAATCCATATGTGAATCACCAAGGGATCTATGAGCTGGATGAATATCAGATGATGATGGCATCAATGAGGAAGACTGTTGTCCCATCTTCGCTGCCTATAGTTCATCACGCATTTGAGCTATCATCTGATTTTGGTCTTCTACAAGTTTTTGCAAACTATTATGCTTCTCTTCAAACTTTGCTTCAATTTCCTTCTTCCATTCTGGTGATTGGGATGATGGAACATCAACAAATGTTCCCCTAGTTCCTGTTTGAGAGAAGGCAGAAGAGGCAGCACTACCTAAACCATAAACTCGACTTTTTTGCCATCCTCCTGCTGCAGTAATAAACAATTGATCCTCATTAATAGTTCCTCAATCTCCTTCCACATGATCTGATCCCACATACTGGCTTGACTGTTGTTCTTTTAGCTTCAGATAATTTTCCTAGAAAATCACATAATAACAGTTCAATTTGAATACTAAAGTAAGGAAAAATGCTAATACCTACAAGATATAACAATTATAATACCTACAAGATATAACAATTATAATACCTGCAAGATATCACATTTACAATACTTCCAAGATATGATAATAGAAAAATCAATCACACAACTGAGAATCATAAACAATTTCCTTGTGAGAATCATAAACAATTTCCTTGTGAGAATCACCTAGATATCAGAATCATACTTGCAACTCAAAATCAATCAACAACTCAAAATCAATCACACAGCTGAAAATCAATCACATAGACATCAAAATCATACTTGCAAGATATTACTTAGAAAGACAACTTGTTTATATAGAAACTTACATAAACAATTTCAGCTCGTTTATCAACAAATTTGTTGCGATCACTCTTCTTTGTATGGATGTGGAGAAACAACTCAGCTGCAGTTGGAGGAACTTTGTCTGTGTTAGCATTTTGTATGCGTCTAGCATGCTCCTCATGTGTTATGGACCCGCCTGTATGTTTAGAAGGACCAGCTCTGTAACAGCCCGGACGTGATCCCCGGCACTGTTACCGCTCACGGCCCAGGGCTATCCCTCGCCTGGCCTCTTGCCACCTCGGGCTTTCCACTGGCGTCGTGAGCAGCTCTTAACATCCCTTCACCCTCACGGGTTCCAGGCAGGATTTGTCCCTCGGGAGAGCACCTACGGCCCATCTTACCCCAAGTGGATTTGGCCCAAATTTCCCTTTGGAAATTAGGTCGCCTCCCCCACTGCTCGAACCCTTGACCTCCCACTTTAAGGGAATAGTCTGGTGAGAGTGAGTACCAATTGTGCCATTGGAACAATTGGTACTCACTCTCACCAGACTATTCCCTTACGCCAGTGGAAAGCCCGAGGTGGCAAGAGGCCAGGCGAGGGATAGCCCTGGGCCGTGAGCGGTAACAGTGCCGGGGATCACGTCCGGGCTGTTACAAGCTCCTTCACTCCCTTCTCTGTTAGGCGGTTTTTTGAGTACTTCATTGACTTTGCTACATACTCTGGAGTACTCCAATCTAAATTTCATTTATCTCAAACTTTAACTGATATATAAGCACTCCTCTTTTTTTTCTTCTTTTCATTTGTCAGAAAGTCTTTGTATCAGGTAGCTGCAAGTGCTGTTGTGCATAGTGCACTAGCTGCAAGTGCATTGCTGGGCAGCATGTGCACCTTGCTGCTGCACTTGCAGCAAGTGCAATGCTGCACTGCACAACATTTATGCACAGCAGATGCTTGCTGCAAGTGTAGCACTACACTTGCAGCAAGTGCAGTGCTACACAGCATGTGCACGTTGTTGCTGCACTTGTAGCAAGTGCAGTGTTGCACAGCATGTGCACCTTACTGCTGCACTTGCATGTCCCATCCCTTTCTTCCACTTAAGGTTGTGCCATTACAATTAATTTTAAGTTAAAAAACAAGAATGCCATTAATAAAATATATTACTTTTAATCAGAAAAGAGCAATCTAACAATCCCTGTTAAATAAATAAAGTTACTATAATTGAATGGCTTACCTTTAAAAGTTTGTTTCCTAAAAAGAAAAAAATTTACTTTCTTAGCCTAAATTTGAATTAATAATAATAGTAATAAAATATTTTACTAGATTATTTACCCCAATTTAACAAGGTCTTAAGTTCACAATTGTGCTGTGTGGCAAGACTCATGCATAAAGAATTGCCTCTACCCCACTCCCTATATTTAGGACCACCTTACACAGTATACACTGAACAAGACAAGATTTTTCCCTGAATTCACTAAAGCCTATAGCTAATGGATCTACTACTATTTCTACAATTTAATAAGTTAAATAATTAAATTTAAACAAAATATGTTGTTCAACATATTTAATATTTGATTTGTTTATGTTGAAATATGGTCATTACACTGCAAGTAAACGACCACAACATGATTTATTTATTTATTTTTCTCTTGAAAGAATCATGCTTGATTATGATACTCAAAATCCTGGAATTCAGTTAATTTTTTTTAAAAAAAAATTATGATTTGAAGATTAAGGTGACTAAAATTTTTGAGAGATCAATATACAATTATAATTCTCATAAAAATAATAATTAAAATAGCAACGTATTTAGAAAGTTTTAATTACAAGACGTTTCTTCCATGGTTTTTCTATATATACTTCTTTATCGTTTACAATTTAATTATTATTATTTCTTTCATTAATAAAAGGAAGGCATTTGAGAACATTAGCTAAAGATTAAAAAAAAATGGAATCTGCTACTGAATATTTCTGCAACCTCAAAATAGTAAAAAGGGTGAGGTGAAGCAGCCTAAATGTTAAGCAAGCAATTTCAATTATTGTTAAGCTATGAGTTCATAGACAGGAAAACTTTGTTATTCAACACGTCAACAATGGAATGCATAAACTTTCATTACATCTTCCAGAAAAAGTCTAACAACAATCAATAGAAATTATGGAATATCTTGCAGTTATGTACATGTAGAATCTATCTTCAACAGTGGAGAATAGATTCCACACAGATCATTTAAGAGAGGGTGTATATATACTGTGTACAATGAATAATTTCTCAACCCCCATGAGCTCATATTTATTGCTTTTCCATTGATACAACAACTGGGCAATTATGATATTAATAAGACATATTCGAAACAGAAACCTATAATACAATATCTCTCTTATCATAATTGAGAGGTAACGACAAGCAATGCAATTCACAATCTCAAACAAAACAGAAGCATATACATGCAAACATAAAATTACAACATTAGATTATTCCCAAAAATTAATTAAAATTTGAAAAATCTAACATAAAATCTCTACTTTACAGATGAACGTGCATAAAAATTCACCAAAGAAGGAAATACTTTGAATGCTTATAAATAAATGGAAAAACAATGCTGACTAGATATAAATTATACAAATAAAAATTTATATATAAAAAAAATTATGCATCCAAATCAAAATCATCAGGTCAGAACTAAATCAATATAATTCGCTGAAAACAAAACAATAAAAAAGGACTAAAGTAAAGAAGAAGCAAAGTTAATAAACCCTGGATAGAAGGAGAAGAGCACGCTCTCGTGTTTCAGGATTTTGTAACGCTTGAATCAACTGAACCATCGTATCCATATCTGGGTATTGATGATCAGCGTGGGAAAATGAGGTGAAGATAGAAGCTCGTGATTGGGATTCCGACTTCGACATTATCTTCAGACTCAGATATACTTATCTGACATGAAAAAGAAGAAAAAAAAAAAAAAAGAAAACAAACACAAAGGAAAGCAAAATATGGGTTTAGATCTGAGACAAAGAGTGTGTGATTGTAAATGGCAGTGTTTAAGTTTGTGTTTGTGGAAGCGTAGGGAGCTGTGGAGAGTGAGAGGAAGTTGCAGTGGTTATGGAAGTGGAAAGAGAAAAAAGGAAGAAACCAAGTTTCTATTCAGATAAGCTTTTTTTCCCTCTCTAATGCGAGAAAGCTGTGTAGAACAGAAAACATACCTTTGCAAAGGGGAACTTGCTTCTTCTCAGCAAGAGTGAACCAGCAGACTAGGAGTGAACTAGCAGTGACCGATGACACGCCGTGACGGCAACGAACTAGTAATGATGCACTTGCTTCTTCTAAGGCAAGGGCGGCAGAAAATCAAATCAACAGGGAGGAAGGCAGACTGGAGATGCAGTATGAAAGAAAAGAACGAAAAATGACTTAGGGTTAGGTTAGAGTATCCCTTAAATTGACAAAATAACGTCATTTTGTATACCGAATTGAAATCACTTAATTTAAAATTTTAAATAAAATAAAATTTAATTAAAATTTTAAAAATAAAATGGTCGCTGATTAGTCGCTATATAGCGACTAAACTAATTAATCGCTAAATATGGTCGCAAATTATAATATTATATTTCCGCTCAAAAAATAGTCGCAATTTCGTCGCAAATATGGTCGCAAATGTCTCACGCCACTAATTCCAACTAAACTTAGTGACGATTTAATATTTGGTCGCTAAATAGCGATCAAATAACGACCAAAAATTGGTCGTTGAGCTTTTTGTTAAATAAAAATATTATTTTATTCATGTAGTAGCAAAATGGTCGCTGATTGGCTGCTATATAGCAACAAAAAATTTTGGTCGCAATTTCACAGTTTTTTTGTAGTGGTATTACATAATTTTTGTTGAAAAGAATTTTAAAAATAAAACATAATGGAACATAATCGTAATATTATTATTAAATTTATAAATATTCAAAATTTACTTATTATAAATGGCTATAATTAAAAATTTATCTGTATAAGTTTTATTTGATATTGTTATATTTAAAATTTATCTGAGTTTTGTTTAAGCTTTTAGCATAGTTGTGCTTTGGACTATTAGGTTTAACTTGTATTTATTTTTTGTAAAGCTTGGCAGATCTGCCTTGTATTTATTTTTCTGTAACGCTTGGCAGATCTGCCTTATATCCAGGAGTGATTAGTATTTGGTTCAAATCGAAAAAATCGATCGAACTGAATTAATTTAAAAATTCGATTTGATTTTTTATTCATTTCGATTCGATTTGATTTTTAATTTTAAAATTTTTTGTTATTTCGGTTTAGCTTTGATCAGAAAAAAATCAAAAAATCGAATCGAACCGATTAGTGATAATAATATATTATTTTCGATAATATAGAGAGATTAGATCATATTAAAGTTAAAATATTTCAATTAAATTTTAAAATAATAAAAATAAAGTGGAAAAAATAAAAAATTTATTAAAAACTCAAATAGATGAAACCGAACTAAATCAAACCGAATCAGATCAATTCGATTCAATTCGATTTCTTACTAAAATCAATTCGATTCGATTCGATTTCTAACTAAAATCAATTCGATTCAATTTTCACTAATACCAAAATTTTAATTTTCCATTTATTTAATTCGATTTGATTTTAAACCGAACTGACCGATTGCTCACTCGTACTTATATCTCTTTTTTCCTCCAATGATATATCATATTTTTAAAAATATATTATTAAAATGTGAAATAAGTTTAAATATAATTAAATAGACCGAGAAATGTAAATTATAATAATTTTATTTATTCTTTTAATTATAACAAAATTTGATATTACAAATTTAGACTTATATAGAAGAAAAAAAATTTTGAACAATAATATTTAGATCATTAGATATAGTTCGAAAATGAAAATACAATCATAAATGTCAAAAATCAACTTCAACAATTCCTACAAAATAATAAACCAAATAATAAAAATCAATCATGCTTGATGAAATCAACCATTGTCTTAATGAGAGGTGCAATATTCTCACTCTTAGGATTGAATAAATGGAAGCAATGTTCTTCATTTTTAGTCTCATAGTAATCAACTTCCCCTTCCCATCCACATTTTTTCATTATCTCGTAGTAAGAATCTCCTCTACTCTTCAAGAAATCTCTCTCCGCCACACAAACCAGCACCCTATCACACTTCAGCTTCATCAAATCCGGATCCACTTCCGGGTTTAGCCTCGGGTCATCATTCGACCCGGAACTCGTCGGGCACATGTATTTGTAGAACTTGTCGACTTGTTGAGTCCCAAAATATGGGTGCACTATAAGCAGCCTAGTTATGTTTACACCCGGCAATTGTGTAGCCCCAGCTTTCACGGCGACGTAGTGTGCAAGATTAGCTCCAGCACTTTCACCGGCCAAGATAACCCGCCCGAGATCCGCATGCTCGTTGATACAAGGCTCAGGACCTTGTCCATTGGAGTGGCTAGCGACCCATTGAAACCCTTCCCATGAATCATCATATGCAATAGGTAATTTGTGCTCAGGAGCGAGTCTGTATTCAATGGACATGGTAATGATATTAGCTTGAGAGGCTAAAGCAGAGAGAAAGTTTTTGAACCTGGTGCTTAAAGCGGATCCCATACAGAATCCACCGCCATGGTAGTGGACGAGGAGAGGAAACTTTCGGGAGGGATCGGCAAGTTTTGGGAGGAAGATGCGAGCTTTTACGCCGGTGGTGGATGAGATAAGAACGTCTTTGGAATGGATTCCGGTTTCTGGGTCAAGGCCTGGGGGAGAAAAATCAGAATTCATGTATCTTTCAATGCGGCCATCTTTGTATACCTTGAAAAAGCCTGGAAAATCATGGGTTATTTCAGAGGAGGAGTCGGTAGCCATTTTCCTTTGCAGATTGAAGAAAGAGAGATGTGAGTATGAAGGATGGAAAGCAATGGGATATAAGCAGTAAATTGCGATTGAGACGTGAGTTTATAAATTGTGTGGTTGGCACAATAACCTATAAATCTGCTATTCCATGTAATGAGATTTTATATTATTTAAATATAAATTAAAATCCTTTTTTATTACAAAATAAAATGACTATCATCGGGAAACAGTGGTGTGTATTTTGTCTGAATTAATAAGCGGTGGTTGACCAGTTCTACAATGGATTTGAGAATGAGAGGTGAATATGAATGTAAGACTCACATGCTTTTGACTAATTCTCTGAGGCAATTCGTTTGGAAAAATTATAGGATCTGAGTCCAAATTTCACCTCACAACTTACCAATATGTTTAATTTAACTTATTTTTAAGTTTGTATCTATTTTAATCTAAATTTTTCTTCAAATTTTTTTTTTTCAAAAAAAAGAAATTAAATATCTTATTTTTTCAGATTCAACCAAGGAAAGCAATAGAACTTTGCACTAAATCAAAATATTTAAACTAAACAATTTAAATATTAGTCTAAATTAAAATTACTAACTTCTAACTTAAAATAATGGATCTCATATACATAACATCACAATCGATAGTAACGATAAATGGTATTGTTAGATTATTGATTTTCAGTTCAGATCGAAAAAATCAATTATATTAAATTAATTTATAAATTCTGTTAGATTTTTTATTTATTTCGATTTGGTTTAATTTTTAATTTTTAATTTTTTTAATTTTTTAATTTGATTTAATATTAATAAAAAATTAAAAAAATTAAACCGAACGGATTAGACTATAATTAATATTGAAATATTATAATTAAATTTTAAATCGATTTAATTCGATTTAATTTCTACTCAAAATCAGTTCAATTTAATTTTTATAAATACTAAAATTTCAATTTTTAATTTATTTAATTTAGTTCGATTTTAAATTAAACCAATCAAAATTTTAGCCTGTAATAAATATATATCATTAAATCTCGAGAGATTTCTGATTAATATTTTATCTCCCACCTTTTTACCTTCACCAAAAAAGTTAATAATAAATTAGATATATGTACAATTAAATCCATATATTTTTTCATGTAAGTATTAATTCAATTCATTTTTTTTATCAATTAAATCTATATTTTTTTTTTTGTTAAGAGTAAATAATTTTTAATTTAATATAATATTGTTTTTAATAAAATAATACTTTTTAATTTAAAATATTAAATATTTTAATTAATATAAAACTTAAAAAAATAAAAATAGTAAATAATTTTTAAAATAACAAAATAAATTATATTATATAAAAAATACTTTTATTAAAAAAATTATATTTGGCCAGAATTTATTTAAATCTTAAAGAAAAATATAAAAATTTAATTAACTAAAATAAATTAAATTGAATTTATTTAACTACATGGCTTAATTTAACTTATTTCTATAATAAATTTGTCTTACAATACAACAAATATATTAAATAATTTGTCCTACACCGCAATAAATTTATTTAAAAAATAATTTTGTCCAACCATACACTAAATGTATTAAATAATTTGTCCATTGTTAGATGACACAGTGTACGAAAAACAACCAAAAGAATCATTTTTTTATTATTTAAATATAATTGTAATTTTTTATTTGATAAATTATCTCATATCAATATAACAAATAAAAACATTGAGATTAAAAAATAAATTGAGATTTTTATTCATAATTAAAAATTATAATTCATATATCATATATAATAAAATATCTAATATTGTGAAATATTAATTGCAAAGTTTGAATACTAAGAATTAGATTGCATAATTGTACTAATTAAGTTATATACTAAAATATCATATTTTACATTAATTAAGAGAAATATATAATAAAATAATTATATCATGTCTTAAATTAATTAAATTATAAGTTTAGTATTATATAAATTTAGCAAACTATATGTGAAAAGTAGAAATTTTGAATTATATGACAATAATAAACATACGTTTTGCTTTCATTTAAAAAGCAAAATATAATATTACAAATGATTTACGTAATAAAAATATTTAATGCAAGATGTATATTGATATTATATAAGAATCACTCAAAATAAGTTATGAGCTAATCATAAAATTGAACCACGTGTTAAGAATTTAATAAATAGGTAACGCAGCCTCATCCGAAGAAAAATAAAAGCCTAACACCCGATTTATCATTAAAACTCGTCATTCTGAATAGGTCGAGTCTCAGCATAAAGTTACCATTAGTAAGCATAATTCAGTGGGTTTTCGTTACGCCTATAATTACGGAATCCCCAATCAATTAATTCGGCGAGATTTCTTATCAAGCAGTGGACTATATTATCGCCGTATTGTTAGGAAATGCCATAATTGTCCCCATTTTCTTATCATATAAAAGGAAAATAATCATAGAGGCAAAGGTATGCAATTCTTATTCTACTTAAATTCTAAGCAATTCATTACATTCACTCTATTCACCAGTATACTGACTTGAGCGCCGAAATAGCTGCTATGGGCACCCACCACCTCATGTTCTCTTTCTTGCAGGTCTAGCCAATCACAACACAACTATGTTTTCTGACTGCATCATTTGTCTCCATTATTGGAAAATCCATTGAATCTTTTCTGTTCATTTGGATTACAACCGATCTCCTACTTCTTTTCTTATAGAAAGGAATCTCTCTCTTCTTTTTTTCAAAATGACCAGTACTTCACGAACAGCTGCTAACAATGCTACTAATAAAGGCATTATTATTTCTTCCACCCTTAGCACTAGAAAAAACCTACCTCCAGTGGTCAATAAAGCAAATCTCAATAATTTAAACAATGAGCAAACAATCCAACACATAAAAGTTGCAGGCCATTCTCGAACAATATAAGGCTTAAGGGGAGGCGTCAGTCATAGCTCCTAGGGGAAGGAAGGAAGCCCTCGCTGACACCCTTAGAACTCGGATAGAGGTGATCAAGAGGTGGTCCAAAGGGAAGTCTGAGTTCAAAGAAGAGGAATCAGACGATGTTCCGAGAAATGTCGACTAGAAGCTGATGCGAACTATCCAAAGGTAACAGAAGGAGTAAAAGAAGGATTTCGGCTTAGATGGTATCTCGCCTCTTTCGAAAGAAATTTTAACAAAAACATTTTCAATTAAGTTCAAACTGCCTAGTTTGGATAAATATAATGGAACAGCAGATCCCAAGAGTCATTTGGCAATATTTAGGACGATCATGCAACTTCAGGATGTCAATGACTTCGTGTTGTGCTGAGTGTTTCTATCAACACTCACAGGTTTGGCTAAAAAATAGCACCGACATCTAAGCTCATATTTAATTTAGAACTTTATACAGTTCGCTATATTATTTAAATCTCGATTTATTACTTGTATACCTCTAAAAAAACTCTCCTCTGACTTGCGGAAGATCTGCCAAGTGGAGGGCGAGTCCCTAAGGAGCTTTATCTCACGATTCAATACCGAAGCTATACAGGTGGAAGAGTTGAATCACGAGATAGTGTGTGAAGCATTGAAGAAAGGAACACACAACGTCAAGTTCATGAATTCCTTGATAAAAAATCCAGCCTCAACATATTAACCATTCATAGACAAGGCCTAGAGGTATATCAAGTTGGATGACGAAGTCCAAGCACTAAGAGAGGACAAAAGAACGAATCAAAAGTAAAATCAAAAGGTAGAAAGGCAAGGACATGAAGGAGATCACATGAGTTACCCCGTCTCCCGAAGGAGGGATGACCAAAGTAAGTATAAGAATTATATTCCATTAAATGACTCACGGATATAAATATGTACTTCTCAATGCTATATTTCTTCTTTACAAAGGTTAGTCAAAGAAGAAAAATTTGGTCTACTAGGCTTAACCTAGGGAAGTCATTATAGCCCTTAGGAGCTTCTCCTTAAGAGAGGTTGATATCCCAGTTAACTCCTCAGCTTTCCTTTAGCTCAATAACTACAAAATTTTCTACCAAACCTTTAATTGGGTTCTTATACACTGCAAATATAGACAACCCAGCCCGGGAACCAAAGTAATAAAACCCATGGGTAGACCTAATAAGACAGACGAACTCGAAGCAACACATAAATAGAATAGAGTTAGGGGAAAATATTCGAGGAGTCACCCTAAAATGACAGGAAATCTCGATAAAGAAAGGGGTAAAAGAGAAGGTCAGCTTGAAGTCACGCTGCTTGATGAAAAAAATCAAGTTACACCCTTATTGAGCGTCTATTAGACCTATCGGCGATGGGTAGGGGGAGAACAATTCATTCATTAGGCAGAGGAGCCCTAATTCTAAAGATGGTGGAGTCAGAATAGTCGCGAAAAAAGTAGTGGGAGAAGAAGAAAGGAGTAACATAAGATACCATACCCACTGCATCGAAAATCCTAATAAAAGCCATGAGAGGAGTAAGACGTACTTTGGATTGAAAAATTGGGGATTACATAGAAGAGAGAGAATAAGATAGCAGAAGCAGTGCAATAGGCAGAGTAATGAGTGAAAGTAAGAGCGTAAGTTTGAAATGGGTAAAGGCAAAAAAGAGATGTTTTAATGGAACTCTCCTAGATTCGCGCGATAATAATTAAAATCTCGAAATTTACCCCTTCATAAATCATGAAATAATTAATGAGCAGGTAAAGGGGCATTTGATGACGACTGGACCCAAGACGCCCTTGCCATAGCTGAGCTCATGCTAGAAAGGTTGACTTAGTTCTATTAGAGCCTAATGCATGGGCCTACCCCATATAGAAGCGCTGATGAGGCAGGCTAGGTGCGGACCTACACGTGGGGGACCTAGTCTTGAATAATCTATTAGCCCCGTGGGACAACAAACCCCATGACGCTCAGGATCATGTCCACATAGCGCTGATTGAAATTAAATAGCTGCCTGACGATAGGAAGGACGCAGTACATTCATACGTATGGCCAACATAACTATGACTGAAAGGTACGAGTGCAGGATAGCGATTACACGTTACTAGAGGACAAAAGAGAAAAGAAATAAAAGAAAACATGGGAAGGAACAAACCAAGTTTTACCAAAATATATACTAAACCTAACATCTTATTGGATCTCAGACCTCAGAGTTCAGTATAGGTTATGTAAATAGTTTGAACATGTAGAAAAAGTTTGCAAGTCCAAGTCAGATCAACAATCATAGCAAGCACAAGTAGCGAAGAATTATGAATAAAAAGAAAAGCAACTTTTTATGGCTCACAAGCATAAAGAATATCTTGCAGCTAAGCTTGGTTAATTGATGGTGGATGCACCCACCAAATGACCTCATATTGTAGCTTATTCAGAGTGTTAAATAGAAGCTACACATCAAGAGTGAAGATTGGTGATGGTAACTTTGTTGAAGTGAAGGGCAAGGGAGCAAGGTAGATGCTATTGTTAAGACTTTTTCCATCCTAAAATTAACCAAAGTCTCTTTAGCGTTGATCGGCTTCTTAAAAGAAGAAATTAGGGACTTTTAAGTATAATTAATGTAAATTAAAAAATTTAATCCTATATTAAAAGTAATTCTACTAATACTAAAAACTTAATTTTATAACTTTTATAATCCTAAAATCCTATTATAAAAAGTATATATTATAAAAATGTTTAAAATCCAAAATTATGACTATTTTTATTATATTTAATTTAATTATATTTTCATTTTTTCCCTAAGTTGACAACTGTTAAAAGGAAAAAGGACACACATTGAGTTATGGAAATTGACAGTTGGGATGTTGGTTAGGTGACAAAAAAAATTAAGTCATTTTTTAAAAATTATATAAAAAACTTTACTTTACATTTTAAGTTTATTTGAAAAACATAAAGGTAGAACGTATTTATAGAATTAATTTAATGATAAATATATTTAAATAAATTTAAAAAATTTTAAATTTTATTTTTTCAATTTCCCTTAAAGAACGAGTGGTTTGATTATTTTCCCTCTTTATTTATTATAATATTTTTAAAATTTATTTTATAATAAGTAACTTAAAAAGAAAAGAGAATCCGCAATAAGAAAATTATACTAATGTTCAAATTAAATTTATTAATTCTTTTAATGTTTGAATATAATAATTTTTATAGTAAGGTGTTAATGGTCATTAACTCATATATTGTGATATCCCTAATTCTTTTTAATTAATCCTATATTAATTTTATTACATTTCAATATAATATTTAGGAAATTAAAATATTGGAAAACTAAATTTGTTTATAATTATTAGAAGTAGATTTGTTAATTAAAAAAACCGTTACCGTTAATATTTTTTTTTAACAATTTATTGTAGAAATTAAATGCAAACTAAAATAGCTAAATTAAAAATAACATAAGAAAATATATTTTAAAAAACTAAATTAATTATTTGATTCACACAATAATACAAATTTTAAACAAAATTATTGTTTTTTTTTTCTTTTTTAAAATATTTTAGTAGTGTTTTTTACTTATTTTGTCAATTTTTTCTTTCTAACTTTTCATATAAAATCAAATTAAGTGAGTCAAAACCTATTTGAAAGAGGCAATTTACATCTAAAGGAGAAAAAACTTCAAAGAGTAAAAGCTAAAATTAAGGAAGGCAATAAGGGGCTTCTATTGCCGTTCAACTGTTTGTGTGGTGATTATTTAGTCGGTTCGATTTAAAATCGAATTGAATTGAATAAATTAAAAATTAAAATTTTAGTATTTATAAAAATCAAATCGAGTTGATTTTGATCAAAAATCGAATTGAATTGAATCGATCTGATTCGGTTCGATTTGATCGGTTTGAATTTTTAGTAAATTTTTTTATTTTTTACACCTTATTTTTAATATTTTTAAATTTAATTGAAATATTTTAACCTTAATATGGTCTAACCTCTCTGTATTATTGAAAATAATACACCAATATCACTAATCTGTTCGATTCGATTTTTTCGATTGTTTTCTGATTAAAATTGAATCGAATCAAAATAATTTAAAATTTTAAAATTAAAAATAGAACTAAATCGAAATAAATAAAAAATTGAATCGAATCAAAATAATTTAAAATTTTAAAATTAAAAATAGAACTAAATCGAAATAAATAAAAAATTGAATCGAATCAAAATTTCAAATTAATTCGATTCTGTCGATTTTTTCGATTTGTATCGAATACTGCTGATCACCCCTAATTGTTTATGCTTTTGCAACATTACTGTACTCAAAGAAAAAACTCGTTAACAAGATTTTAATTCTGATTTAACATCTATTTAAAAAAAAAATTGAAACTAATATATCTGCATAGTTTTAATTTAGGGTTTTATTATTTCAATTTTGATTTAGTACAATTTTTTTTTTCTTTGGTTTCTATATAGTTTAGTATATTTTCATTTTAAATCTGAATTTTTAAAGTAATTTTATGTAATTTTTAAATAAAACCATACTTATATTACTATTTAGAACAAGAGAAAACTTGATATAGTAACCAAAATTAAGGAGGGCAATTGCCTTGAGGTGGCTTTCCCATTGCCCTTGAACTGTTTGTGCTTTTTGTAACAACAATAAGTCCAAGAGAAAGACTGAACAACAACATAATATGCATTTTTCATAACACAAAAGGAGATGCTGCTGTGACTATGGGTGGAGTAGTGCGTGGATGGATTCGCCTCTTATTAAGTTGAAAATTGGCTATTTTTTTTTTAAAATGAAAATTAGGAATCAAATGAGTAGAACCTGACTTCTTAAATTTATTGAGGTACACTTATCATCAAATTAAGTCTTAGAATGCATACCGATGTCTATTTATAATACTTATTAATTGATAAGCACAAAAAGAGATAAATAATAATTTTATTTATTGATAAATAATTCAAGTCAAATGTATTGTAATTTATTTGTAATTTATTGATAGAGTGAATAGTCACTACTGCATTATTGTTAATACAAATATAATTTTAAATTTTTAATATAATTTTAATAAATTAAATTAAATCATTTTTATTAAATTATAAAATAAATATATAATTACAAATATTTTTAGAATACAGTTATAATTTTTATATAATTTATTATACTGATATCTTATTTCCTTTTGACTAGACAAATAGAGCAATAATTCTTATTTTCTTATTAAACAAGAAGTTTGTGAAAGATTACTGAACAATAAACAAATCTGAAAAAATTATGTAAAATTATATATATTAACTGTTAAAGTAAAACTGAAAATTGCCATAAAATGAAATAAAATTTGAAGAATAAATTAAAACAAAATTATAATTCAATTTATATATAAAAAATAATATATTAATTGTAATTATTAGTTATTTAGATATTTTAATTTAAAATAATTAAAAATAATAATAATAAAGCGCACTATGTCGCTGCTGGACAAGTTTTGCCCATTGTTTTTTTTTCTTTTTTTTTTTTTCATCGCCAACTTTTATTTTGTAAATTAAAGTAAATTATTGCATTTTCTTATTTTATTATTTTTTAGAAAGTGAAAAATAAGATACTCTTATGTTTATTTTGTTTTCAACAGTTCAATCACCGGGATTGAATTTGAAATTTTTTGACGTGACCTAATTAATGGTATATAATGATTGTACAAAATAAATTATGAACTTATGGTCAAGATAGATGACACCACAAAATAAATGCACGTAGAAAGGAACTGACAAGTAGGTTAAGCGGTTCAACACAAGAAAAAAAAATTTCGGACACCTTAATCTGGTTTATTGTTAAAGACTCGCCCTTCCCTCGATAGGGCGAATCTCAGTATAAAGTTATTTTTAAGCGGGACAGTCCAGCATGTTCTCATTATATCTGTAATCATGGAATTTTTTTAATCATTAGCAGGCGATACCCATTATCAAACAGTCGGCTACATCATCGTCAGTTTACTAGAAAATACTTTTTTTTTTTCTATCTTCTTATAGTATAAAAAAAAAAGAAAAAGAATCACAGAGGCAAAGATACGTATTCTTGAACACTATTCAAATTTTAAGCAATTTATTGCTTTTTCTCGATTTTTCAGTAGTTGTCGTGGACACCTACCACCACCTCACCTTTCTTCTTTGCAGGTCTAGTCAATCACAATATAGCCACATTCTGGCCACGTCATCAATCTAATATTTGAAATATCATTTGATTCCATTGCCACGAAATCCTTTGAAGCTTCTATTCATTTGGATTACGACCGGCCACGTCCCACTAAACAAGCCCATAAAGTGGGTTTCGCCAGACCATATGAGTGTCAGTTCCACTAACTAAGGCCACAAGGCAGGTTTCGCTAGATCAGGTCACAAGGTGGGTTTCGTCAGACCATCCGGATATTGGTTCCACTAAACAAGACCACAAGGCGGGTTATACTAGGCCATATCACAAGGAGAGTTTTGCCAGACCATACGGACGTTGGTCCCACTAAACAAGATCACAAGCTGGGTTCCACCAGGCTAAGTCACAAGGCGGATTCCACCATGCCATCCGCGCATCAATCCTATTGAATAAGTCCACAAGGCAGGTTCCACCTAGTCAGGCCACAAGGCGGGTTCCACCTAGTCAGGTCACAAGGCGAGTTCCGTCAGACCATCCAAGTATCGGTCCTACTAAACAAAGCCACAAGGTAGGTTCCGCTAGACCACAATCAGGGTGTTAGTCCCACTAATCAAGTCATCCAGACAGCCACGAAGCAGGTATACCAATCCACAAAAGATGAAGGTATCGTATTGATAGGCGAGTCTCATGACCAAAGATCAAGACGAATGACCGGGTGAAAATCCCTTATTGCAAAAGTTCCTAAGAGTGGGAATCTGCCAGGCCACAGGCCCAGGTATTAATCCTATTTTACAAAAACTTTCTAAATTATTTTATATTTATTAAAGGAAACGATAAGCCCTGCAAAGTAAAAATGATTTAGCCCCCTTTCTTTGGGCAAATAATGAGGGACACCATGTTAATAGTTTGGTTGAGAGGTAGCCCTATGTCTAATTATTTAAATTGTTGATAGCGACAAAAGGAACAAACAAACGCCTAGAAGTAGATATACAAAATATATATTTTGTACAAAAGATCATAAGGAGATAAGGCAGACTTTAGTAAAGTCTCTATTACATCAGAATGTTCTAAAAAATCAATAGCTGAGACCCAGTTTGGAAGGTTGTCTTTAGCCTCTCGACCTCATTCTTCGGGAAGATGTTGTCTGCCCAAGAAAAACCACATGAAGGACCGTTTCTCTAACCGCTTTCCTAACCTGGCCCTCAAAATCAATCTTGCACAAACCAACCCCCCTCCCTGGAGTCGTGGCGCTAAAAAGCCATTATAGTCGAACTGGTTGTAGTCTTTAGGCTAAGCAGTATACTTGCACCTTCATGAACATCCACTTTCAGCTGCACTTCGAAGACCATGATGATATCCTCCACACAGATCTTGCTATTCTCAGGAAAAGAAAAGAAAATACTCCTATTCATGTTTTTCATAGATGACAGTCATAAACAAAAAAGAAGAGGAAGGAGGATTCTTATACAGTGGCATAGCCTGCAAAGCTTTAAATATGGCTTAAAAAATATGGCAACCATCATGACTAAGAGAAGGCAAAACGATGCAAGCAATAAAGGCCAAACAAAATATGTTGTGAAAAGACAAATAATCACCTTCGAATCTAAAGAATTGAAGAACAGTGGGGGACCTCTGATGCTACTTAACAATCGACCAAAGTAAGCCATGAGCTAACACCACAAGATAGGTCCACATAGCAAGGATCTAACAAGTGGGTAAAGCCGTCCAATCCAAGGAAAGGAAGACCCAGATACCTTAACTGCTGGTTCATTGTCAAAGACTCGTCCTTCCCTCAACAGGGTGAGTCTCGATACAAAATAACCGTTAAGCGGAGACAGTCCAGCGTGTTCCCACGCCTATAATCGTGAGATTTTCCATCCATTAGTAGGCGATACATTATCAAGCAGCCAACCACATCACTAAAGATTTATCGAAAAATTCTATGTTAATCTCTACCATCTTACAGTATAAAAGGGAAAGAATCAAAGAAGTAAAGGTACACTATTCTTGAACACTACTCAAGTTCTATGCAATTCATTGTTTTCTCTTTATTCTTCAGTATACTGACTTGAGTATCAGAATGGCGTGGGCACCCACCACCACCTCATCTTCTCTTTCTTGTAGGTCTAGCTAATCACAGCATAGCCACATTCCAGCCATGTTATCAATCTAATCTCTACACATCATTTCGAGGGTTTCGACTGTGGCCTCTAGTGGGAGGATCTCTACATGCATGATGTCGGCACTCCCTGGACCGCACTGATGCGTTTGGTGGTTCACACTCCCTTAGGCCTTTTTTGGTTGAGCTCTACCACGTCTCCTCTTGTAAGTTGTTGTTGTCATTGGGTGTTCCTGTGTCCGCACTGAAGGCCGACCTCCTCATCTTGCATGCCTACCTGGTGGTTTTGTTTGTGTTATTGTCGTTGCGCATTTTTGTGTTGTCTGAGTTCACTCTGTGTTTTGACCTGGTGACAGCAGTCGGTCAAAGGTGGTGCATGATTGGTGTAACATTATTTCTCATTGTTGGTGTTTGGCTTTCGATGTGTTTGGTTTGATTTTGGTTTGCTTTTGTTGGGTTGCACTGATTTGATTTGGTTTTGGTTTGCTTTATTCAGTTTAATTTATTTTGTTGTTTGGGCTTTGAGTTTTTTCTGGGTTTGGGTTTGGATTGGCCTTGAAAAAATACAATATATTTGTGTTGGTAAAAAAAAAAAGAATTTGAAAATATTGATTATTTATGTCCCCGTTATTTTGTTAATATTTCTATTATCATCTCTAATGTATGTCATATTTGGATATCCAATATTAATTGAAATTTAAAGAAGACATACCTACTTTTTGATGACTTGATGGCAAAATTTGGATACTTTTTATTTGTAATGCTAGTTGATAACATATTTTCAGAGCAATCCATTTTTGTCATTAATTAAAACTATGTACAATTAGTGAAAATTGAGTGAAAATGAGAGAATAAATTGCATTCTCACTGAATGGAAAAGAGTTTTTATATACAAAGAGAGAATGACGGAAAGCTAACAAACTAAGTTAACTAGTGAGCTAGCAAAATACTAGCTTCTAACTCCCTAACTACTTCTGGAAGTTTTCAAAATATAAATATATTAGCTTAACAGCTTTTCAGCTATCTCACACCCATCCCCTCCCCCCCTACCTCCCGCCCCACAAGCTGGAGAATGTATATTTGACATTCCCAGTTCGAGCAATGAAGCTTGAAATGGTCCAGCAAACAATTCTTTGGTGTAAATATCATCCAATTGATTAGCTGAAGAAACTGGTAGAAGATGAATCAGACAAGAAATAGATTTCTCCTTAACCAAATGACAATAAAGCTCTATATGTTTAGTTCTCTCATGGAAGTTGGATTAGCAACAATGTGAAGACATACTAGTTATCACAAAAAATGCTAGCTGGTAGCTTATGAGAAACACAAAGATCTTGCAATTTTGAAGAAGACCATGACACGGTTTGTTGCTTCTTTGACTTCCAGATGATCAGTGACTTTCCAAGATAGATACCATAGCCTACGACAGATCTTGTGGTATCGGACATCTAGCCCAATCTGAATAACTTAAGGCCTTAATCTGTATAGGGATGTTGGATAGAAAGAATAATCCCTTGCTTGGAGTTACTTTGCCATATCCTATGAAGAGCTTGAAAATGAATTATAGTAGACTTAGAGAGAAATTGACTAAGTTGTTGTACTGCAAAGGTGATGTATGGTCAAATTGTTATAAGATAAAGTAGTCTACCTACCAGTCTTCTGTACAAGGAAGGATCTGTGATAAGCGGTTGTCGAAACCGTAAAAAATAAACCTATTAAACAATCAACAATAAACTTGTAGATAGTGGCAATAGGGTCGAACCACAGGGAATTGACACTAAAGATCTTCCTAATAATAACCAAGATAAGTAAATAACAAATAATTAAAAGAGGGGGGTTTTGAGTTGATGGATTAACACTAAATAACAAAAGAAAGCAATAATTTAAAGATGAGTAAATCAATAAGAGAAAAGCTTCTAGTTGAAGTATGGATCTTATTTCAGATTGTTTAGAATTGATCATTGATTCTTTAACTCTCTTATTTATTCCAATAAATTAGTTTTGGATGTGGAAGACGCTTCTCACAATCCAAATTCCTCCTTAGTTCTAGTTTGATTAGGAAACGTTCGCTAATCAAACACTAATCAACAAGTTGCCAAGGAACGTCATTGGGGCATTGTAGCATCGAACAACTGTTGACTGCATTAAGACTTAGAGAAACCCAATTCTATCCTTGCCAACCGCGTGGTCAAGTTTAGATTATGCAATTTGATTAAATGTGTATTTGAACAACCTAAGCAATTACGGACCTAAATCATTCAAACAATATTACTTAAGCAATTTAAAAGCAATGGGCCCTTATTGATTCTAAAAGCAAAGTAATAATTATGGAAAGCTCAAATTGCATAAATATTGAGAATAAATAGAAGTTTAACAATGGAGATTTAAATCTCCCAATTCATCACAAAATCTGAAATTCACCAACTTCAACTAGAAAAGAAAAGAGTTTAGCCACTCATGGTGGACTAAATACACAAAAAGATGAAAGGAAAAGAAAAAGGAAGATGCTGGAGAGTTTCTGGCGAGTTGAGTTGCTGATCAGAGGATACCTTTGCTGGTTTGGAGGTTGCCCTTTTATTGTTGAAGAGTTCCATCCTTCTAGGGTTTTGAAATCCCTTTTTAATTTGGCTTGTGACTCCTCTTTTGATGTTGAATTTAATTGCAACTGGAATTCCTTAGGTGAGAAACTCTTTCGTGGCTCTTGGAATTGTTTTGGTAGTGATTGAGTTGGATTTGGACTTCTGAAAACTTGAAATTCGGTTTCCTGAACAATTTCCCGCTCTGCTGTATTTTCTGCTGTCGAAGTGATTTGCCCTGCGATTTGACCAGTTTCTTCAAGTGATTGGGCAAATCGCTGACCAGATCGCTTCTCTGTGAGTCAGTCCTCTATGTCTCTGCGAGTGATTTGGCCAGTGATCCTCGAGTTTCTTGGGCAAATCACTTGCCATATCACTACTGCCTGTTGCCTCCGGGTTTCTGCTTCAGCTTGATCTGGGCAGTGATTGGAGCAGATTATCTGGTGATCTTGGGCAAATCACTGGGCAAATCATCCTTTTGTAAATTTTCTGCACTTTTTCTCCCATTTTCCAATTTCTTCCTTTTCTGTAAAAACAAGATAAAAACCATAAATTAAACTGAAAAATGTGTAAATAAGCAATAATAATTATGATAAAAATGTGGCTAAATTATACTTGATCAAATACCCCCACACCTAACTTTTTGCTTGTCCTCAAGCAACAAATAACTTAGCCAATCAAGTCCCCTTTTTCCTTAGAGCCTAAGTACCATTTAATCAGCCCTCCTAGACTCCTAATCTGAATTATCACAGTATAGAGTACATGCACTAAGGTCATCCTCTCCTTTCCTTGTTTCCTTTCACCTACCATGGTCAAGAGAAAGGTTTTTGAATCAATTATGCTTAATCCTTTATGTTAGTTTTAATGCAACCCCTAGGAGTGACTTGCCCCTTTTCTCTTCTCTATTTCTTTTTATTTTTGTTTTTATTTTCAGCAGCACTTATTCTTATCCTTGCCTGAAAAAGTCACTAACCTTTTTACGCGATTGTGTACATGGGTGATACACCCCCGGTTACTCAGTTAGTCACTTGTTCAAGTGGCTACTAGCTCTGTTCATAGTCTAGACCATCGAAACTTATTTGCTTGAAAAAGTTACTGACCTTTTTACGCGATTGTGTACATGGGTGATACACCCCCGGTTACTCAGTCAGTTACTTCTCCAAGTGGCTATTAGGCTTAGTTCATAGTCTTAGACCATTGGAACAAGTTTGTGATTTGTGCTTTGTGCTGGTTTTTCATGATAATTTGGGCAAATCAGCTCATAGGGAGTTACACTAACTTTGTGTTTGCATGTATTTGTATTTTTATTTCCCTTGACCTTAGCAAATTTAAGGATTCAATTCAAGAGAAAAACTCCCTAAGTGAAGGTAACATACTGTGAATGATTCAATTTAGGCTTAAAGGGGTGGCAAATCAATGGGGCCATGAGATAAGGGCACTCTTTCAACCTTGTTAACTATGTTGAGTAAAGCAATTAGCTACAAAATTCTGTGTGTGTGTGCTAGGAGTGTGAAAAAATTCTGGTGTGTGCAAAAAGGGGTAAGAATAATGTAAAAAGAAACAAAAAGAAACAATAAGAAACAAATAGAAATCAAAAGATGGTGTGATCAGTGAATAAATACTCTCCAGTACCCCCACATGTATCCCAAATATTGTCCTCAATGTTTGAATATATATATAGAGAAATGAAGGAGAAAAGGGAAAAGGACTTCCTAGCCTGTGGGTGATTTGACCAGTGACTTGGGCAAGCACTGGGCAAATCACTGGGCAGATCGCTATCTGTCACGGTGCTGGGGCAGAAAATGGTCCACCAGCAGGTCCAACAAGTGCTCCATCCTTTGCATTCGGTCCTCAATCCTACTGAGACGAGCCTCTACTGTCTGGTTGGGGGCTTCGTCTTCAGGTGGCTGAGGAGCATCCTGCTGGGGGGCTGCTGGAAGTGTATTTGCTGGTTCTTACCCTGTTTCCTGTGTTGTCCCATCTGCAGGGGCTGCTGTGGAGGGGTGTCCCGCGCTTCGTCATCACTGTCGGAGGGGATGGGTCTCGGCAGCCCTAGTTTCTTCCACATGAACGGTCCGCCGGTGGCCTTCATCTTAATTCTTACCATTGTGGTCTTGAGTTTGCCGGTGGGTGAGTGGTGGGTCGGAGAAGAGAAATCTTGAAGAAGAAGAGATAAAAAAAACAGTAGATAGCGTAAAAAGTAAAAAATAAATAAATAAATAAATAAATAAATAAATAAAAGAAAAGACTACTTAAAGTGATTTGGGTATGTGAACTGCCCTGATCATTTAATGCTGGCCCTCTGGATTCTTGACAGGGTGATTTGACCAGTGATTTGGGTAAGCAGTGGGCAAATCACTTGGCCAGATCACTCCTCCTTTGCAGTTGCTGGGCTGGTACTGTTCACGCCCTTTGCTGATGATGTGCTTGGTTTTGCGATGGGACCGGTGATCTGGTTACTTTATCTGGGCAACTGGGCAAATCATTGCCCTGATTACTTGTGATTATGGTACATTCAGTCGATTTGCCCGGCGATTTGGGCAAGCAGTGGGCAAATCACTGGGCAAATCACTGCCTCTGGGCTGCCTCCCAGTAGCGCCCTGTTTTCTGTCTTGGGCTGGACTTCAGTGTTTTGCTCAGCAAACTTGGGAGGGGGGATCCAAGGGAACCTCCTCCACAACATGGACAATAAAACCTTCATAGAATCTCTTCAAACGATGCCCATTAACCTTGAAAACCTTGCTTGTTTTTGGACTCCGTATGTCAATGGCTTCATGTGCTGTATCCTGTCTCTGATTCTGGTGAGATGAGCCTCCACCGAATGGTCTTGAGGTGCCTTTTATGTCCTCCAAGGTCCACCCAATTGCTTTTTTGTGCTTCTTTAACACATCAAGGAGCTTTTCCTCTTCTTCTTGGCTGAGATGGTTGGAGATGATTACTGGAAGTGTATTTCCAGCTCCTAAGTAGGCATATTTGAGGTGGCTAGGCAAGGGTTTCAGATCTGGTGCTTCCTCTGTCTGCTGGTTTTCTGTCTGCTTACTGTCTGATTTGAGCTGTGATTTGAGCAGATTTTCTAGTGTTCTGGGCAAATCACTGGGCAAATCACCCACATCCAGCAAGTTACAGTAGTCTGCTGTTTTGTCTGCTTTAGAGATGTTGTTGTCCACTTCTTCTCTCCTGCAAAGACCTTCATAAAGTAAGTTTTCTTGATCAAAATTAAAAACTTCTTGACTTAAATTATCAATAACATCAAGGCCATAAACATGAGAAACATCATTGGGGAATTTCATGGCATCATAAACATTAAATTTGATAACTTCCCCTTCAAACTCCATAGTCAATGTGCCATCATGCACATCAATTTTTGTTCTTGCTGTGCTCAAGAATGGTCTCCCAAGTAAGATGTCAGAGGTGATTTTGCCCTTATCCTCCTCCATGTCAATCACATAAAAATCTGCTGGGAAGACTAGTTGGTCAACTTGTACCAACACATCTTCTAGCACTCCCTTGGGGTAGACAACAGATCGATCAGCCAATTGGATCATAATGCTGGTGCCCTTGAGTGTACCTGCATTTAACAAGTTAAAAATAGAAAGAGGCATGACATTTATTGAAGCTCCAAGGTCACACATGGCCTTCTTTATTCCTATGTTGCCTATTTTGCATGGAATGGCAAACATTCCTCTATCCTTGCATTTGGTGGGAAGTTTCTTTTGAATGACAGCTGAGACACACTCCCCCACACTTACCTTTTTATGTTCAGCAAGTTTCCTCCTATTGGTGCATAGCTCTTTGAGAAATTTAGCATACCTTGGTATTTGTTTGATAGCATCAAGTAGGGGTATGTTGATTTCCACTTTGCGAAATGTCTCCAATATCTCTTTTTCCTCTTTCTCCTTTTGGGACCTTGCAAATCTCTTTGGGAAGGGAGGAGGTACCTTGAATTTCTCCATAAGTTGCTGTTTCTGCCTTTGACTGGATTCTGCCTGGTCTGTTGATTTGGGCAAATCACTTTCTACCTTCTCTGGTGGTTTGGGCAGATCACTACTGGACAACTCAGTTTGACCAGCGATCGGGTCAGTTTCTACTAGTGAACTGGGCAAATCACTGCCCTGATCACTTTCTGGCAGAATTTCTTCCATGCCCTGTTTTTGCAATTTTTCAGCCCTATTGTCTTGCAACTCCTTTCCACTCCTTAATGTGATGGCGCTAACATTTTGTCTTGGATTTATCTCAGTTTGGGAAGGTAGCTTTCCTTGTGATTCAATTTTGTTCAAGGATGAAGCCATTTGCCCCATTTGTTTCTCAAGATTCTGCACAGTATTTGCCAAATTTTTCACAATCTCTTCAAGAGATGTATTAGAATTCTGAGGTGCAGCTTGCGCTTGGTTTCTTTGCTGGTAACTTGGATATTGTTGTCCCCTTGCATAACTGAAATTTGGATGGTCCCTCCAACCTGGATTATAAGTATTTGCATAGGGATCATACCTTCTTTGCCCATTGAAGCCTCCAATAGCATTGACTTGCTGGTCTTCCTCTTGAAGGGAAGGACATAGATCAGTAGGGTGGTTGTTGGCACATATTCCACATGGCTTGGGCTGCTGAATTTGCTGAACTTGTTTGGTTTGACTCACAACAAGGCTACGGACAGCATTGGTGAGTTCAGAAAGTTGGGATGATAAAATGGAATTACTCACCTCATTTACATTCCTTGTTGGCAGCTCTTGGTCTCCAAATTGTTGAGAAGCTGCAGCCATGGAGGAAATTAAGTCCCTCATCTCTCGAGGTGATTTTTTTTCAATTGTTCCTCCACAGGCTGCGTCAATAAATTTTCTCTCCGAGGGTAGCAAACCTCCATAGAAGTACTCAATGAGAGATTGGTCAGAAATATCATGCTGAGGGCAGCTTGTGCACAACTTTTTGAACCTCTCCCAGTACTCATACAAGCCTTCAGAGTGCTTTTGCTTTATGCCACTTATTTCTCGACGGATGCCTATGGCTTTTGAGGTTGGAAAGAATTTTCTCAAGAATGCTCTTACCATATCAGCCCATGATGTGATGGATCCGGGTGGCAAGTAGAATAGCCATTCTTTGGCATAGTCTTCAAGGGAAAAAGGGAAGGCTCTAAGCTTGATATCATCTTCTGGAATGCCTTGAGGTCTCATAGTTGAGCACACAACGTGGAATGCCTTCAAATGCTTGTGAGGATCTTCATTTTCTAGGCCTCTGAATTTAGGAAGGAGATGAATCAGACCTGTCCTTAGCTCGAATGGTGCTGTCAATAGGGGATATTCAATGCATAAGGGTGCTTGATCTCCTGCTGGTTCAGCCAACTCTCCGAGAGTTCTTTCCCGTGGCTGAGGTGCTTGGATGGGCACGTTTCTTGCTTGATTTTCAGCTTCTACATGTGCAGCAGGTGGTGCTGCCATTGCTGGATTTTCTGCCATGACCAGAAATTCAGTTTCTAGTAAAAATTCTGCTGTAGTAGGTGCGGTGATGGAAGTTTCTGCTGGTGCAGAAATTTCTTCAGCAGGGGCAGTAGGTGGTCTGTGAGGTGGAGTTGTTGATGAAGATGGTTTTGAGGCTTGGTTCCTCAAATTTGCTTGCTTCCTTAAGCTCTTGGCAGTCTTTTCAATCTCCGGGTCGTAAAGAAGAGTGTCTTTACGGCCAGACCTGGTCATAAAGGGAAAATACGTTAGTTAGATCAATTCCCCGGCAGCGGCGCCAATTTTTGATAAGCGGTTGTCGAAGCCGTCAAAAATAAACCTATTAAACAATCAACAATAAACTTGTAGATAGTGGCAATAGGGTCGAACCACAGGGAATTGACACTAAAGATCTTCCTAATAATAACCAAGATAAGTAAATAACAAATAATTAAAAGAGGGGGGTTTTGAGTTGATGGATTAACACTAAATAACAAAAGAAAGCAATAATTTAAAGATGAGTAAATCAATAAGAGAAAAGCTTCTAGTTGAAGTATGGATCTTATTTCAGATTGTTTAGAATTGATCATTGATTCTTTAACTCTCCTATTTATTCCAATAAATTAGTTTTGGATGTGGAAGACGCTTCTCACAATCCAAATTCCTCCTTAGTTCTAGTTTGATTAGGAAACGTTCGCTAATCAAACACTAATCAACAAGTTGCCAAGGAACGTCCTTGGGGCATTGTAGCATCGAACAACTGTTGACTGCATTAAGACTTAGAGAAACCCAATTCTATCCTTGCCAACCGCGTGGTCAAGTTTAGATTATGCAATTTGATTAAATGTGTATTTGAACAACCTAAGCAATTACGGACCTAAATCATTCAAACAATATTACTTAAGCAATTTAAAAGCAATGGGCCCTTATTGATTCTAAAAGCAAAGTAATAATTATGGAAAGCTCAAATTGCATAAATATTGAGAATAAATAGAAGTTTAACAATGGAGATTTAAATCTCCCAATTCATCACAAAATCTGAAATTCACCAACTTCAACTAGAAAAGAAAAGAGTTTAGCCACTCATGGTGGACTAAATACACAAAAAGATGAAAGGAAAAGAAAAAGGAAGATGCTGGAGAGTTTCTGGCGAGTTGAGTTGCTGATCAGAGGATACCTTTGCTGGTTTGGAGGTTGCCCTTTTATAGTTGAAGAGTTCCATCCTTCTAGGGTTTTGAAATCCCTTTTTAATTTGGCTTGTGACTCCTCTTTTGATGTTGAATTTAATTGCAACTGGAATTCCTTAGGTGAGAAACTCTTTCGTGGCTCTTGGAATTGTTTTGGTAGTGATTGAGTTGGATTTGGACTTCTGAAAACTTGAAATTCGGTTTCCTGAACAATTTCCCGCTCTGCTGTATTTTCTGCTGTCGAAGTGATTTGCCCTGCGATTTGACCAGTTTCTTCAAGTGATTGGGCAAATCGCTGACCAGATCGCTTCTCTGTGAGTCAGTCCTCTATGTCTCTGCGAGTGATTTGGCCAGTGATCCTCGAGTTTCTTGGGCAAATCACTTGCCATATCACTACTGCCTGTTGCCTCCGGGTTTCTGCTTCAGCTTGATCTGGGCAGTGATTGGAGCAGATTATCTGGTGATCTTGGGCAAATCACTGGGCAAATCATCCTTTTGTAAATTTTCTGCACTTTTTCTCTCATTTTCCAATTTCTTCCTTTTCTGTAAAAATAAGATAAAAACCATAAATTAAACTGAAAAATGTGTAAATAAGCAATAATAATTATGATAAAAATGTGGCTAAATTATACTTGATCAATCTGCTACAAGATCTCCAGTCTCAATGCTAAGCTTGAAATGGTGATCCATGGGTGTAGAGGCTAGTTTAGCTGCCAAAAAATCAGTATCAAAAAGAAGCTCCAATGCATATTTTCTCTGACAAATAGAAATACCTGCCTTGCTTTTGCTATTGGTAATCCTAAGAAATACTTAAAATTGCCCAAGTCTTTGATTTTGAATGTATCATCTAAAAAGCCTTCAACCTTTATTATTTCCAAAAGATCATTGCTAGCTAGAATTACATTATGTACATAAACAAGAATGGCAATAAAGGAATTGGCCTTTTTATTAACAAACAAAGAATAATCTAACTTGGACTATTGATAACAAGACTTAATGAGCTCTTGAAATAGTTTATAATATCATCACCTACTAGCTTGCTTTAAACCATATAGAAGTTTCTGTAATTTGCAAACTTGATTAGGTTTGGAGGAGTGAAAACCAAGAGGCAACAACATATATACCTCCTCATCAAGGTTCTCATGTAAGAAAACATTATTGACATTCAACTATTGAAGAAGTCAATTGTTTATGGAAGCCAATACAAGAAGTAACCTTATGATAATGAGTTTAGCTATTGGAGAAAAGGTATCAAAATGGTCCACACCTTTTATTTTAGTGTAACCCTTAGCAACAAGCATTACCTTGTATCTTTCTACACTTCTATCTGACTTATACTTGACCTTATAAACCCATTTACAATTAACTGGGGTTTTGCCAGCAGGGAGATCAACAAGACTCCATGTATTGTTTTGCTATAAAGCAACAATTTCATTGGACATGGCTTGCCTCTAATGCTCATCTTTAACCGCTTGAGCATAGGTTTTAGGCTCAAAAATAATAGATATGAAAAGGGTAAAATGCAAGTAAGCATGTGAAAGTCTGTCATAAGAGAGCACAAAAGGAAAAGGATGCCTCACATCCGAAGACAAGGAAGATGAGTGAGAAATGTTGCAGTAATAATCTTGTAAGTAAGAAAGGGGGCTTTCTGGATCTTATGGATTGTTTGGCAGGCATAGCGAATGAGGAGATACAACTAGAAGAAATAGGAATGGATGCAAGCTCATATTCATGAGAATTTTCATGAGAATTATCAGTTAACTGAAAAAGAGGCACATAATGTTCATGTTGAGAAAAAGAAAAGTTGGTCTTACAAAATTGGACATGTCTAGAGAGAAAATTTTCTCTTGAATGAAGATCCATAAGGATATACCCTTTGTCCCAATTTTATGGCCTATAAAAATACATTTCCTTACTCTATGGTCTAGTTTGGATCTATGAGCTTATGAGATGGAGGTAAAGGCTAAGCAACCAAAAACTTCAATAGAAGTATTATTTGGATTAGCATTGTGAAGTAGTTGATAAGGTGGTTTTGTTATGTAGCAGAAGTATAGACAATTTGTTAAAAAAAAAAAATAGAATGAAGAAATGCACAAGTCCAGAAGGATTTGGGTAATTGGGATTAAAAAAGCAAGGCTTTTATAGTGTTTAAAATATGTTGATGTTTTATTTCCACTTGACTATTTTGTTGAGGAGTCTCAATACAATTAGTTTGGCGCATTATCCCTTTAAAAATATAAAACGTATCAATGAGAAACTCAGGACTATTATCAAATCTTAATTTTTGGACTCTGAACTAAAATTGAGTCTCAACAAGATTAATAAAAGACTACACAAGAGTTCTTGCTCAGATTTTGCTTTCATTGAAAAAAAAAAAAATTAAGTGTGCCTTGATAAGTCATCAACAATGGTGAAAATATTTATGTTCATGAATAGCAGAAATGAAACAAGGCCCCTAGATATCAATGTGAATCAATTGAAACAGACTAGAAGTACATGACTCACTATGTGGAAAAGGCAATTCTTTTACTTTGAAAAATGACATACATCATATCCGATGATCAAGAGAATTAGAAGGAATACAAATTTTATTTAAGCTGCCAATCTAGAATGTGAAGGGTGACCAAGTCTCACGTGCCAAAGATGAGAAGGAGAAGAAGGCAATATAAAAGCAATAATAGAGGTAACAGTCACTTGAAAAATTGAGGATGAAGATGGATGAGTGAGCACATATAATCCTCCTTTTATTTCAGCTGAACTAATCATCTCCAAGGTATTCAACTCCTGAATGAGATAGGAAGTGTGTTAAAACAGTAAGTTGCAATGTAATGTGGATATGAGCTTAGTCACTAAGATCATATTGGGACCAAAGTTTGGAATGTATAGAACAACTTGCAAATATCGAATTTGTTAGTGAAATGGATAGTTCTTGCAATCTAAGACCAAATATGAGTGTCATTAGATAATTTCACAGCAACAGACTTGATGTGCGTATAGGATATGAATAGAGAAAGAAAGAATGAATGAAATGTGATCAATAGGACTTGTATCGAAGATCTATTGATGAGAAGAGACTTGATTACCTAAAGCATAAGGTTGTTCTAAATGAGTCTTAATAGATTAATTGATTAAAAGATTGTTGGCGTGATGTGGAGAAGAATCTGTTGATAAAGATGAATCTTGAATGAGACTTAATATCCTTTGATACTGCTCAAATGTGAACTTGAAACTCGCATTCTCCTTTGGCACATGCATTTCAACTTCAGTTGCAAAACAGGTTGACATGAACAAGATGGAAGAAGGTTTCAAGAAAAGAAAGTAACCATCTTGAGAATTTTATTGCTTTGAAACCCCAAAGGCGCCATATTTCAGGAGCCTAAATTATGTGATCGAATAAATCATCTTTTTTCTGTTGTGAGTTGAGGACTTCTTCTCCTTTTCGTTTTTCAAACTCCGATACCATGATACAATTGAGTGAAAATGAGAGAATAAATCATATTCTCATTAAATGAAAAGGAGTGTTTACATACAAAAAGAGAATGACGTGAAGCTAACAAACTAAGCTAACTGGTGAGCTAACAGAATACCAGTTTCTAACTCTCCAACTACTTCTGAAAGTTTCCATAATATATAGCTTAATAGCTTTTCAGCTGTCTCACAGCCAGTTCATTGAACCGTGCAACAAAACTTTTTTTCTTTTACCAAATTGACACTTGTACGTTTAAACTGTAAATAGACTAGTTTAAACAGACTTTATTTTATTGTGATTATTTAATCTGCCAAGTACTTTTACACTTGCTGGACTGTAGAGTTAAATTTTTAACGTACTTGAATTATCAAGGACTATTTTCAGTTTTAAACTTTATGTTATTTGTTAATGTTTATCATTAAACTACAATCAAGATTGAAATAATCATGCAATTGGATGAAAATAAAGTCCAAATAAAAAGGTCCAGTTCAGTTCAATTCGATGTTTATAATAGTCGGCTCAGTTCAATTTGTAATATTTTAAATTCCATCATTCTGGTATTTACAGTTCGGCTCAAAATTTTGACTCGAACCCACATCCTACACCTTTCAAGGCAATTTAAGGCTGTACGCAGAGAGTAAATACAGCGATAGATAAATTAAAAGACTTTCTTCATTGCATAAAAATTTAATTACAGAAAGCATAAACGTTTAAAACATCTCCCAAAATTAAAACTTTTAATGGTTATAATTAATAACATTAACAATTGCATGAAAGAGTTATATTAGAAAGATTATTAAGAAGTTGCATTATGAAATTTCAGAGATGAATATTTAGCTCCTTCATCTGAGAGAACTATCATTTAACTATCTCCACAACCAAAATTTTTACAACATTTAGCTTCATCTACCTCATTTATCTTCACTTCAATCAGAGCAGGAAAATGACAATACCAGACATTTAGCTTCATCTACCTAATTTCACTTTAGCCGGAACAAGAAAATAATAATACCAGAATTTTGTATGCTACAGAAAATTCATTTACAGTTGAATTTAAAAACTCAACTTATACTTGTTCACCAAAGATACTAGAAATCTCCAATATTTCAGTGATGAATGAAGATTCTTCATGGGCATCACTGTAATGCCTCACAAGAGGACCCACAGAGATTCTTCTGTTCCTGACTGCCCAACAAGGTCTTCCAAGACTTTCAAGGCTTCAGACAAACAATAAGCCAAAAGATTACATTACTGCAAAAAGTAAAGGAAAGCAGCAAAACTGAACCTAAAGATCAACAAAGGATAACAAACAATCATAACATGAAAATAAGAGATCTTAGAAGCAATGACTACAACATTTCCATTAAAATTTCAACATGTGCAAAGCAACTAAAATCTTCTATCGAGACCCAACCCCAAAAGTTATCTTGCATGCCATTTTGAAATTCAAAAAATACGCTTTTCCTCTTCTATCTGAAAATCAATTCAAGAATAATTTGGCTTCAATTCAAGAATAATTTGGCTTGATGTGAGAATACAAGGAGAGAAAAGGGAGAAATTAAAACTGAAGCTAATTGGCAAGGCTTGGCACGAATTAGAGGGTCTGATCTATGAGAAGTTGACAGCAGGGCAGAATTCTTTGGACCTTTTGTGTTTTTTTTTTTTTTTTTTTTTTTGAGATGAAAATTGGGAGAATGACATAGAGGTTGTTGGCAAAAGCTTGATAATTTGAAGACCAGACAAAAAAAGGGAGATTTTTAAGTAACCAAGCCAACCCGACCAATCCTGTGAATGAAACCAAAATATTGAGTCAGTATGGATCAAGTCGGTTGGTTTGAGTTTAATCCAATTTTCGAACAGCCCTATCTAGAGGATTGCAGAAGAGAATAAGGTATTTTCTAAACTGCGATGCCTATACATACATCATTGCTGAGATTAATTTGACAAAGAGAGATCCAAAAGAAACAACTTCCATAATAATTTGTTAGATGAAAATTGGGAGAATGACATAGAGGTTGTTGGCAAAAGCTTGATAATTTGAAGACCAGACAAAAAAAGGGAGATTTTTAAGTAACCAAGCCAACCCGACCAATCCTGTGAATGAAACCAAAATATTGAGTCAGTATGGATCAAGTCGGTTGGTTTGAGTTTAATCCAATTTTTGAACAGCCCTATCTAGAGGATTGCAGAAGAGAATAAGGTATTTTCTAAACTGCGATGCCTATACATACATCATTGCTGAGATTAATTTGACAAAGAGAGATCCAAAAGAAACAACTTCCATAATAATTTGTTAAATGCTCCAAAACTTCAAAGATAATATAAATAAAGCTTATACTTTTCCCCAACAAATATCAATAATCCCTACCTTTGCTGAAGAAAATTCAATAGAACGTGTCTGTTAAAAACAAATCAGAAATTAATATGTAAACATGTTCTCCTGCTATAAAAATCTTAGTCATGCAAGCAAAATATGCAAAGTTTATTTTAGTTTTGCATGTAGAGATAGTGCGAGATGAGCATATCTATAAGTATAGAAGAAATGAAATTTAAATTAAGATTCCCCATTTTCAGTTTTCTTGCTCAGAATTCAGAAACAACCAAAACTTTCGTCCTATCTTCCTTTGATAAATAAACATACAATTCACAAATTCTCACTCAAGAGTAAAGAATAAAATTAACCACTTCCTGATTTTCCAAATTAAAAAAAATAAATAAATCTTTCCCAACCATTTTCTGATTTGAACCACCTAATTCCAATAGATCCAAAGCATCCATTAGAATGTCCAAGCACCAAGGAAGTGATTTCTTTAGCTGCATGTCCAAGCCATATGAGTTGAGTTTTGCATGACACAACTTTGTAAAAAAATTGAAAAGACACTTCAATTTTGGAAAGTAATTCTCAAAATAATAAGGCCCAGATTTCTGAGATTAAAGAGAAAATATGAGATAGACAGACAGAAAGAGGGGTAACTGGAGAACAGAAATGCAGATTTTGCACAAGAATATGCAAATTAAGTCTCTACAAGCTGTTAAGATAAACAAATCATCAGGAATAAAAATGAACTTGCATACAATGGAAATCACAGGATAAAGAAGATGCCTGCCTATGTTTCTTTAAGTAAAAAATAATAATCAAAACTCAAACGAACATAATTTTCCTAAGAAAATTAGACTGAGGTAAACGAAGTTAGATTCATGGGTCGACTTTAGATTCATGAAGAGACTGATTAGGGTTTGTTACGGATAAGAGAATGACAGTGGAAGAGAGGTTGGGGAAAGAGTAAAAAGACTGAAAACTTACTCGTATCAAGATCTTTCTCCTTCGGAAGATGAATCCAGACAATTACCTTTGTAAGCTATCAACAGTTCCAGCGCATCATCTGGGAACCTTGATATAAATTTCTGTAAGAACTCCTCCTCTGTTAAAGTCAACATATTAATAAAACTTGGCTCCTTCTTAAATAACTTCTTTGACTTCATAATCTGCAAAACTTTGTATCTCGGAATCACTCTTTCTTCCATGCTATGCATCACAAATGTAGGATTGTGAAGTAACACCTCTTTTTTAAACTTTGCTATATTCAAAAAGAAATCCATTCCCAACTTCAGTTTCTCCTTAGAGGTCCTTAGCAAACCTGGTGCCTTTCTAAACATTAATGTGCATTCATACTCTGAAAACCCAAAACTCTTTAAAATTCCAAATTTTCTCTCAAATGTCTCATCACTCAAGCAACTTACAGTATATAAAGCATGAACAAACATCCTTGAATTGACTGAGAATCCCATATTCAATACTCGAGAAACAAGACCTTCAAGCATTGACTCTTGCAAAACAAAAAGCCTAGGCTGCCTCCTTAACAACATTGAGAGCTGTGACCCAACTATACCACAACTTTTCAAGTATGCTATGTTGGATAACAACCTTGATTCAGGTTTTCTGTGGACTATCCAATTGCATCTACTTATAACCTTCACCAAATCCTCATTTTTCTCATCATTCAACAGAAGTTCCTTCAAAATTTCAATACGAGGAACCAACTTCCTCTCCAAACTAGCAGTTAAAAGTGGGGAATTCTTGGAAATGAACTTACCCAAGTCATAGCCCACAAGACCTATATTCTGAAAAAGCTTAATTTTTGGTTTAAGCGACTTCTCGATGTTAGCAAAGAGAATTTGTGGTGTTAAATGGACAGCAGATTGGATTTGAGGATTCGAGAAACCAAGGTTTTGGAAGAAGCAAACCACAAATTGAGGTTTTTCAATGGATCTGATGTGAGAGAAGCGTGTGGAGATTGAGAGTGCTTGGGTTTTAGAAAATTTCAATGTTTCCTGTAGGTAATCAGAAAGGGCAAGGTTGGGAACTTCTGAGTTTTTGGCAAGTGAAGCAAAAGAAGAAAAGAAAGAAAGTCTGGGGATGAGGAGAAAATTGTATAAAGGGGAAGGTGGGAGAACAGATAGTGACTTGACAATATGCATTTCAAAGTTTAAAGTGCTGTAGATAAGCATTAAACAGGATTCAGGATTAAGATTTAAGGAAATAAAATCACTGGCAGACCATTTGAGAATACCTCATAGTTTGATGACACTTGAAATTTTGCAGATTCTCCTGTGCCCAAATGCCCAACAATCAGCACTTGATTGAGAAAGATAAAAAAAAAAACCTATAGCATAATCAAGTCAATGTGAATCTCAAATTACCATAACTAGAGAGATGATTCGTTTTTCTTATTTTTTTTCTTTTCAAGTACTAGTTTGAAGCTTAGTTAAAGACATGGACAAGCTTCTCTTCATCAAAGGTGGTAGATTTCTTGCGGCCAGAGGTACCCACAAAATTCTGGGTACCCAAATTCAAACCCGTTTATAACTACAGTACCCAAACTCGTTTAGAAACTAAATTTCACTATCCATATTAGTCCCAAATCTGTTTAACATTACACACATACTACCCGAATCTGACCCAATCAGACCATACTCGATTAAATCTAAATCATTGTGCTGACATGCTAATTATTAAAATAGCTCTTCGGGTTAAATACACGAACCTAAACACATTCAACAAATACATTCCACCAGAAACATAAAACTAACAAATCTCAGAAAGTTATTTCAACAAACACATTTAATAAATAAAAAAATTCAACAAACACATTCCAAATTTCCAGAAATACAAATCAATATGAGAAATATACACACACAAATCTCATAAATCCATCTCCAAAACAGTTGCTTTAACTTGTATTAAACTGTCATTTCAAATTTCCTATGGTATTCTAAGTAACACTGTAAACAACATACATAGATCTGCAGTTGGAGGGATTGATTTAATACCTCACGGAGCGGCTGGAGGCAAGCACCACGGATAGCAGCGGCGTGACTAATGACGAGGACCAGCGACGTGACTGATGACGAGGTCTAGCGGCAAGGAGGGCGAGTAGCAGCACCGAGGACAAATGCAGCAGGCCTACGGACAGCGTGCCTGGGTGAGGACCGCGTTAACAGCGAGCGATGGGAGAAACAACGAGTGGAATAAGAAACGACTTTGGGCGTTGGTATGGCTGTGGTTGGGTGTTGCTGTGGCTGTGTTTTGGTGCCGGCACAACTGCAACTGGGGGAAGAAGTCGAGGGAGACGATATTTTGAAAGAAAATGCGTTTGGTGAAGGACGACAGTTTGCGGTTTAGGTTTGGATTATTTTAATTTTTCTAATAAAATTTTCACTGTGGTAATTTTAACACTGAGTTTTACTTATTAATTTAAGAAAGTCATGAATTTTTTTTTTTAAATGGATTGGAGAACGGGAGTAGAATAGAATTAAGATTTAATTTATTCATATATATATTTATATTAGATTAAATTTGTGAGTATAATTATAAATATTTAAATATTTTTTAAAATAATTATTATCTATTTATTAAGGTAAATATATAACTTATTTTATATGATTTTAAAATAATAATAAATATTTTTTAGTCACTATAATTTTTTAATTTCTAAATTTTTAAATTTTATTAAATAAAACGCTATTCAAAATTTAAATATATCTTTATTTGCACTCACAAATTTAATTTGATAATAAATATATCTGAGTAAATTTGAGACTCAAATTTTAAGTTTCACTCTTTAATTTTCTAACATCTATTTCAAAAAAAATATATGTCTTTACTTTATTATTTATATATAACAATATAAAATATTAATAATATATACTTATTATTTTCAATTATATAATTATTTTATTAAAAAATAATTATTATAGATTAATTATTAGATTATATTTTCTATAAATTTATTTATATAATTTTAATTAGAAAAATATTTAATTAATTTTATAAAAAAAATATTTGGAGTCTACAACATTTAAATATGTAAAATAAATATAAAAAAATATATATAAATATTATAAAATATGAGAGCGGCTAGTAAATATCATGTAAAGATAATTTACATTAGTATATTTTTTAAAACTTGATGTGATTAAAAAAATAAAGGGCTATAAGGTTTTTAGAAAGAAAAAAATTAAAAAGAAAAACTATATTAATGAAATTAAGGAAAGACAAGCGTTAATTTTTATAATTGAAAATAATATCAAAGTATTTTTTAAAATAATTTAAAATAGGTATTTTTTAGTATTTTTAATAAATTAAATTTTAATTAATAAAAAATAAATAATTTTTTATTAAAAGTAAATAAAAAGAATTAGATTGAATAGTTAAAAAAAATGAAAAGACTCGCCCTTTATTTTTTTTATGCTTCATTATTTGGACTTTTTTGAGAGGCATTTATTTAGTGAGTTTCTACGATTTTCACGGAAGAAGTAAGAGAGTGGAGAGTTTTTATAAGTTTATTTAAGTGGCCAAAAAGTTTTTTTTTTTTTATCTTATGTGGCAAATAAATTTTTTGTTATTATTTTAAGCCAAATATATATTTTACTAGAAAAGGTCTCACCCGAATGATTATTTTATACAAATAATTTGAAGTTTAATAACCGCAAGGACTAAAGTTCAATGACTATGGGTGCAAATTATCCCGATTATAGATTGATGTCCGGATAATTTTTACCAATGGTCTCTGAACTTTATTAATTGTTTTATTGCAATCATTAAATTTTAACTTATTTTATAAAAGTCATTAGTATATAAATATTTAACTGAAACAGTCACTCAAATGAATTTTCTGGTAGATTTTCCGATAAAGCATACTTGACTTAACATATTTTTAAAAGAAGTTCATTTGATATGTTGTAAACCTCTGCATGATATATACACATCCCAATTATCTCATTTCTAACTGGTAGATACTTTTTGAAATTCAACTTTTTCCCATTCTCTCATGTTAGTCAATGAACTAGTGCCTTACTCATTAAGTTTTCTAGCTTCCTCATCAGCATTTAAATATTTAGCTGAAACAATCACTCAAGTGAATTTTCCAGTAGATTTTCCAATAACGCGCACATGTGGCCTGTCTTATGTGGCTTAATATCTTTTGAAAGAAGTTCATTTTACATGTTGTAAACCTCTGCATGATATGTACACATCCCAAGTATCCCATTTCTAAATGGTAGATACTTTTTGAAACTCAACTTTTTCCCATTCTCTCATTTTAGCCCGTGAACTAGTGTCTTACTCATTAAGTTTTCTAGTTTCCTTTGTTCTTCTTTTCTTTTCTTTTTTTTTTCCAATGGTTCATTTCTGAATTGAAGGTTAAGAAGAGCATTTGTATAGGGTTTCGTTCAATATTCAAGTAAGCAGCAGATTATAACTATTTTTTCAGCTAAATTTATCTCTTATTGCTAGAGCTATGCAATTGGTCGGTTTGGTTCAGAATCGAACCGAATCCACAAAACCAAAAATTGAATTTTAAAAATATTAAAAACCGAAACAAACTAACTATTAAAGTATAATCGAATCAAACCAAACTGATAAATTTCAGTGTGGTTTGGTTCGATTTAAAATAAATCAAAATCAACAAACTTATCTTTAGCATACTTGTGCATATTCAAATATTCAATCAACACATTCAATAAAAGTTGTAAATCGACAAATTCAATAAAAAAAATTAAAATCTACAAGCTGTAAATTGCAAGACTAATGTGCAGATTCAATACCAAATGATCCAAATCAATTTAATCAACAATAAATCTTATATTTTCAAGAAAAAAATCAAAATAGCAATGAGATTTGCAACTACACAATGACATCTGCAAAAGAGAAAGGAGGAGCAGTGAGAATCGTGATATGATTTGGAATCCACATGTGATGGAACTTAGAAAAGCAACAATACCTCTAGATCAAAACATGCAAAGGAAAGACAAGCGCTAAGGAGCAATCACCTTTTCATATCAAGACTTGTGATTTTAGGGGCATGCAACGAAACTGACAAAAAAGAAACCACCTTTAAATCTCCATTGTCGCCATGTGAGGAAGAAAGAAAGACGATATACGATAGATATACAAAATCGAGACTCCTTGAGCAACAAATGGTGAGAACACAAAGTCACCAAAATGGAGAGTGATTTGACGGGAGAGACGAGATGAATAAAGGAACTGATGAGTAGTGATGAGGGACCGATGAGGAAGAAGAAAATTATGGGCGCTAGTAAAGGGATTAAGGAGGTAGAGGAAGAGTAGGCTTGGAGAATGAAGGGTCTCTTATGATTTTCAATTTTTAAGATATAAATATAAATATAAAGAGGTCTAAAATGACATAGTTTATTGATTCCATCAGTTTAATTAGTTCGGTTTTATCATTAAATTAACCAAACCGAACTGAAAATTGATATTCTTTGAAATTACTAATTGCACCAAATTGAATAGACAAAAAATCAAATTGATCAATTTGATTTTTTCGGTTAAAACCAAAAAGTACACCTTCTACTCATTGCACCCTTTTTTCTTAATGGCCATAAGTCATGGTGGACAGTATTTACTATATTTTTTCGTTCTTTTTTTGTTAATCTCTTATTCATAATATTACCCATTTTATTTATGATTTTTTTAATGGCCTTTGTCTAGGAAAACATAGTTTTTGATAGTATTGAAACTTGTTGATAGGCGGTTGTCGAAACTGTCAAAAATAAACCTATTAGACAATCAACAATAAACTTGTAGATAGTGGCAATGGGGTCGAACCACAGAGAATTGACACCAATGATTTTCCTAATAATGACTAGGTCAAGTAAATAACAAGTAAATAATAGAGGGGGTTTTGATTTGATGATTAAAATTAAATAGCAAAAGAAAGCAATAATTGAAAGATGAGTAAATTAATAAGAGAAAAGCTTCTAGTTGAAGTATGGATCTTTTTCAGATTGTTTAGAATTGATTATTGATTCTTTAATACTCCTATTTATCTCAACAAATTAGTTTAGGATGTGGAAGACGCTTCTCACAATCCAAATTCCTCCTTAGTTCTAGTTTGATTAGGAAACGTTCGCTAATCAAATACTAGTTAACAAGTTGCCAAGGAACGTCCTTGGGGCCTTTGGCATCGAACAACTGTTGACTGCATTAAAACTTAGAGAAACCCAATTCTATCCTTGCCAACCGCGTGGTCAAGTTTAGATTATGCAATTTGATTAAATGTGTATTTGAACAACCTAAGCAATTACGGACCTAAATCATTCAAACAATATTACTTAAGCAATTTAAAAGCAATGGGCCCTTATTGATTCTAAAAGCAAAGTAATAATTATGGATAGATCAAATTGCATAAATATTGAAAATAAATAGAAGTTTAACAATGGATATTTAAATCTCCCAATTCATCACAAAATCTGAAATTCACCAACTTCAACTAGAAAAGAAGTAAATTAGCCACTCATGGTGGACTAAATACACAAAAGATGAAAAGAAAGGAAAGAAAGAAGCTGCAGAGTTTCTGGCGAGGGGAGAAGATGCTGAGTAGCTGATCAGAAGATGCCCCTTGCTGGTTTGGAGGTTGCTCTTTTATAGCTGAAGAATTCCATCCTTCTAGGGTTTTGAAATCCCTTTTTAATTTGGCTTGTGATTCCTCTTTTGATGTTGAATTTAATTGCAACTGGAATTCCTTAAGTGAGAAACTCTTTCGTGGCTCTTGGAATTGTTTTGGTAGTGATTGAGTTGGATTTGGACTTCTGAAAACTCAAAATTCGGTTTCCTGAACAATTTCACGCTCTGCTGTATTTTCTGCTGTCATTGTGATCGGGGCAGTGATTTGGACAAATCACTGGTCCAATCACTTTCTGCAAGTTTGTGCTATCTCTGCTAGTGATCTGGGCAGTTTCTGCGAGTGATTTGGGCAAATCACTGGTCCAATTACTTTTGTCTGTTGCCTCCAGGTTTCTGCTTCAGCTTGATTTGGGCAGTGATTTGGGCAAATCACTGACCCAATCACTTTTCTGTCATTTTCTGCACTTTTTCTCCATTTTTCCAATTTCTTCCTTTTCTGTAAAAACAAGGTAAAAACCATAAATTAAGCTAAATAATGTGTAAATAAACAATAATAAAGATCATAAAAATGTGGCTAAATTATGCTTGATCAAATACTCCCACACCTAGCTTTTTGCTTGTCCTCAAGCAACAAATAACTTAGTCAATCAAGCTCCTTTTTCTTTTGAGCCTAAGTACCACTTAATCAGCCCCCCCTAGACTCCTAAATTGAAGTATCACAGTTTAGAATACATGCACCAAGGTTGTTCTTCTCTTTTCCTTGTTTCCCCTTACCTATCATGGCCAAAGGAAAGGTTTTTGATTCATTCATGCTTATTCTCTTTGTATAAGCTCAATGCAACCTCTAAAAGTGACTTGCCCTTCTTTGAGCATTTTATTTTATTTTATTCAGCAGCACTTTTTTTTTATTCTTGCCTGAAAAAGTCACTAACCTTTTTACGCGAAGGTGCATATTGGTGATACCCACCCCCGGTTACTCAGTTAGTCACTTGTTCAAGTGGCTACTAGCTCTGTTCATAGCTTATTTGACCATAGGAACAGGTTTTATGATTTGTGCTTTGTGCTGGTTTTTCTTTTTCTTTTCTTTTCATGACAGTTTGGGCAAATCACCTCATAGGGAGTTACACTAACTTTTTATTTGCATGTATTTATATTTTTATTTCCCTTGACCAATGCAAATTTAGAGATTCAATTCAAGAAAAGAACTTCCAAAGTGAAGGTAGCACACTATAATTGATTCAATTTAGGCTTAAAGGGGTGGAAAATCAATGGGGTCATGAGATAGGAAGCTCTTTTAACCTTGTTATCTATGCTGAGTAGAGCAAAAGCTAAGTCAAAATTCTGTGTGTGTGTGTGCAAAAAGTGAAAAATGTGTGAAAAAATTTTGGTGTGTGTTTATGGGGCAAAAAGATGCAAAAAGAAACAAAAAGAAAGCAAAAAGATAATGTAAACGGAAAAAATATAACCTAATATAACCTAAACCTAACAGTAAATACCCCCACACCTATCCCAAACATTGTCCTCAATGTTTAAACATAAATATGAAAAAATTAATAAGGAGAAGGAAAGGGACTGCCTGGGATGTGGGTGATTTGAGCAGGTGATTTGGGCAAATCATCCGGCCAAATCACTGGCTGTCATGGTCTGTGGGCAGAAAATGTTGAACCAGCAGCTGCAACATGCTTTCCATGTGCTGCATCCTGTCTTGAGCCTCCACCAAATGGTCTTGAGGTGCCTTTTATGTCCTCCAAGGTCCACCCAATTGCTTTTTTGTGCTTCCTTAACACATCAAGGAGCTTTTCTTCTTCTTCTTGGCTGAGCTGGTTGGAAATAATTACTGGAAGTGTATTTCCAGCCTCCAAGTATGCATATTTGAGGCGGCTGGGCAAGGGCTTCAGATCTGGTGTATCTGCTGTCTGCTCTGATTTCTGCTGTTTGCTGTCTGATTTGGCCAGTGATTTGGGCAAATCACTGGTCAAATCACTCTCTGTCAAGTCTGTCTGCTCACTGATTTGGGCAGATTGTCTGGGTGATTTGGGCAAATCACTGCCCTGATCACTTTCTGGCAGATTTTTTTCCATGGCCTGTTTTTGCAATTTTTCAGCCCTACTGTCTTGCAGCTCTTTTCCACTCCTCAATGTGATGGCACTAGCATTTTGCCTTGGATTTATCTCAGTTTGGGAAGGTAGCTTTCCTTGTGATTCAAGCTTACTCAAGGATGAAGCCATTTGTCCCACTTGTTGCTTCTTTGCTGGCTGTTCAGGAGCTGTTTGAGTGGTGTATGTTGCTGGTTCAACGAGTGCAACAACTTCTGGTTCAGTGGTGTCAATTTCTGAGGTTGCTGGTGTTTGGACAGCAACAAGGGATGTAATGGTGGCAGATTCAGCACTTGCTGATTTTTAGACAGCAGGTTCAGCAATTGCTGATGTAATTGTGGAATTTTCAGCAGGTGGACAGCAACTGCTGTCTCTATTTGTAGTAGGTTGGACAGCAGCAAAGTCTGAATTTTTTACAGTAGTTGTTGTCTCTTGGATGGCAGAAGCTTCAACAAGTGTTGTTTGGGCAGTAGCTGGTTCAGATTCAAGTGTAGTGGTGATTTGTGCAGCAGACTCAACAGCTCGGTCTGTCTCTTCGTCATCGTCCCATAGATCTTGAAGCTCTTCCTCTCTTCTTAATATGTATGCGTCCACTGAGTTGACCGCTTGATCCACTTACTGTTGGAGAATTTTCCCAGAAATTTCCAATTTCCTCACCATCTCTTCAAGTTCCATAATGGAGTTTTGAGGTGTTGCTTGGGCTTGATAATTTTGGTAGTAGTTAGCCCTTGCATAGTCATAATTCGGATTGTCCCCCCAACATGAATTGTATTGCAGATCTCTTTGGTAGTTATGGTAGTGGTCTGTCCTTGTATAACCATAGCTCAGATTGTCTCCACAACCTGTATTGTATGTGTCAAGGTAGGGATTATATCTTGGCTGTCCATAGAATCCTTCAAATGCATGTGCTTGTTGAAGTTGTTGGGCTTGACCTATACCATAATTTCTCACCATAGAGGTTAGTTCAGAAATTTGAGAAGAGAGAAAAGACATACTTACTGTAGCCATGCTTGTAAGGCCTTGGCAATGCGTTCAATTTCTGGATCGTAAAGAAGAGCTTCTTTACGATCAGCCCTGGTCACAAAAGGAAAATACGTTAGTTAGATCAATTCCCCGGCAACAGCGCCAATTTTTGATAAGCGGTTGTCGAAGCCGTCAAAAATAAACCTATTAGACAATCAACAATAAACTTGTAGATAGTGGCAATAGGGTCGAACCACAGAGAATTGACACCAATAATTTTCCTAATAATGACTAGGTCAAGTAAATAACAAGTAAATAAAAGAGGGGGGTTTTGATTTGATGATTAAAATTAAATAGCAAAAGAAAGCAATAATTGAAAGATGAGTAAATTAATAAGAGAAAAGCTTCTAGTTGAAGTATGGATCTTTTTCAGATTGTTTAGAATTGATCATTGATTCTTTAATACTCCTATTTATCTCAACAAATTAGTTTAGGATGTGGAAGACGCTTCTCACAATCCAAATTCCTCCTTAGTTCTAGTTTGATTAGGAAACGTTCGCTAATCAAACACTAGTTAACAAGTTGCCAAGGAACGTCCTTGGGGCCTTTGGCATCGAATAACTGTTGACTGCATTAAGACTTAGAGAAACCCAATTCTATCATTGCTAACCGCGTGGTCAAGTTTAGATTATGCAATTTGATTAAATGTGTATTTGAACAACCTAAGCAATTACGGACCTAAATCATTCAAACAATATTACTTAAGCAATTTAAAAGCAATGGGCCCTTATTGATTCTAAAAGCAAAGTAATAATTATGGATAGATCAAATTGCATAAATATTGAAAATAAATAGAAGTTTAACAATGGAGATTTAAATCTCCCAATTCATCACAAAATCTGAAATTCACCAACTTCAACTAGAAAAGAAGGAAATTAGCCACTCATGGTGGACTAAATACACAAAAGATGAAAAGAAAGGAAAGAAAGAAGCTGCAGAGTTTCTGGCGAAGGGAGAAGATGCTGAGTAGCTGATCAGAATTGATCATTGATTCTTTAATACTCCTATTTATCTCAACAAATTAGTTTAGGATGTGGAAGACGCTTCTCACAATCCAAATTCCTCCTTAGTTCTAGTTTGATTAGGAAACGTTCGCTAATCAAACACTAGTTAATAAGTTGCCAAGGAACGTCCTTGGGGCCTTTGGCATCGAACAACTGTTGACTGCATTAAGACTTAGAGAAACCCAATTTTATCCTTGCTAACCGCGTGGTCAAGTTTAGATTATGCAATTTGATTAAATGTGTATTTGAACAACCTAAGCAATTACGGACCTAAATCATTCAAACAATATTACTTAAGCAATTTAAAAGCAATGGGCCCTTATTGATTCTAAAAGCAAAGTAATAATTATGGATAGATCAAATTGCATAAATATTGAAAATAAATAGAAGTTTAACAATGGAGATTTAAATCTCCCAATTCATCACAAAATCTGAAATTCACCAACTTCAACTAGAAAAGAAGGAAATTAGCCACTCATGGTGGACTAAATACACAAAAGATGAAAAGAAAGGAAAGAAAGAAGCTGCAGAGTTTCTGGCGAGGGGAGAAGATGCTGAGTAGCTGATCAGAAGATGCCCCTTGCTGGTTTGGAGGTTGCTCTTTTATAGCTGAAGAATTCCATCCTTCTAGGGTTTTGAAATCCCTTTTTAATTTGGCTTGTGATTCCTCTTTTGATGTTGAATTTAATTGCAACTGGAATTCCTTAAGTGAGAAACTCTTTCGTGGCTCTTGGAATTGTTTTGGTAGTGATTGAGTTGGATTTGGACTTCTGAAAACTCAAAATTCGGTTTCCTGAACAATTTCCCGCTCTGCTGTATTTTCTGCTGTCATTGTGATCGGGGCAGTGATTTGGGCAAATCACTGGTCCAATCACTTTCTGCAAGTCTGTTGTAACGACCCGAAAATCGGACCGCTACCGGCGCTAGGATCCGGGTCGACTTAAGGCCGCCGGGACCCGTAGCAAGCCTGACATGTAACCTGTAAACCTGTTTAATCCCATACATGATCAACAATCATACATAAAAATTTAAAACTTGTCCTCATACGTACTGTCATCAACTAACTCAACCTGTGCATACCCTGAACATATACATAACATAGTCCCTCTGTGGGATCTCATCATGCCTTAAAGGCAAAACAGCCTGTGTTGAGTTAGTTTACATAAACATCATAACATAAGATCATGTATAGACAAAAGGGATTAACAATACATTATGGTCAAGCACAACTCTATCCTCAATAACCTCATTACATAACATTCTGAATATTTTTACATTTCATCAATTGTCATGTCCACAAACTAACTATTACATACATAAGACATACTTCAAAACTCTGGCTAACCTTCTGATCTACCCTGTACCTGCACATCTGGGGTTAGGGGAGAGGGGTGAGCTACAAAGCCCAGTGAGCAGAATAGTATAAAACATTATATTAAAATTTTATGCTTTCATGGAATGCAACACATCACAACAAATCACATCTCGGATGGTATTGTCACCTATAGTCCTCTACATAGGTCCAACTGTGCCGGGACGTAGAATGGGTCAACCGGTCTTTCCCTTATCATAACATATCATATGGACCAACTGTGCCAGGGACGTAGAATGGGTACAACCTGGACTTTCTCTTACATCGTGCCAGGGACGTAGAATGGGTACAACCTGGACTTCCATACCATAACATGCCATAACATCAATCATATCATATGAGGACTAAAGGATCATCCAATAACCAATCCACATCAACATTAACATCATAAATGCAATGCAACATATTCGTGAATACTAATGCAAGCAACCTATTATATCTCATGGCATTCATGATGCATGGATCATGCTCAAAATTCATATTTCATTTATTTAAAACTTAAGGTTTATTCCACTCACCTCTGGCTAGCTCTGACAAACTCTGTAGCAGCTGGCTCACTGCTGGGGTCTTCGGTTCCTCGGGTCCGAACCTACACAGGTGGACTCCAATGAGGGACCAAACATACATAAACGTAACTCTAATTTATTCCCCAAAAACCCCCTAAAACATCATGAAACAATCACATAACAACATGCAAGAAATGGCTGGACAGGGCACTTTCGGCGGCAGGTTCGGCGACCGAAAGTCCCTCCAGAGCCGAAAGTCAGGCAGGTTCGGCGGCACCTTCGGCGGCCGAAACTCCCAGACAGAGACGAAACTCATGCATGTTCGGCGGCACCTTCGGCGGCCGAAAGTCCCAGACAGAGACGAAAGTCTCCCTTCGGGGGCAACTTCGGCAGCCGAAAGGCCTGCCTCACCAGCCATGTTCGGCGGCCGAAAGTGCCTTCGGCTGCCGGACCTGGTTTCTGCCGAAGGGCAGAAACTTGGCTCCCAAATGCATTTTCGCCTCCAAACTCACCAATCATGCATATACCTCAGTTAAAACATGCATACAAGTTCCTAGGGGTCTCAAAACATCAAATACCCCAACTACAACACTTCAAACACACAAAAACAACATACATTGTCCAAGACATCAAGGTTAACCCTTAACTCCACATATAACCTAACATGCATTTCTACCCATCGATCTAGCATAAAACTTATTGAAAACACATAAGGAGCTTAAGATCGGCTCTTACCTCTTGAAGATCGAGAGGGAGACGACCTAAACTTGGAGATCCACGAAAATGAGCTCCTGAGTTCCCAAAGCTCCAAAACTTGGTTTAAACGTTCAAAACTTGCAATGTGAGTTTAAAACTCAAGAAAAATGGTGGGGATTTGGAGGAAGAACACTAGGTTTGCAAAGGGAAAGTCGGAAGCTTGCTGTGGCCGAAAATGGGAGAAAGCTCGCCCATTTCGGCTAAGTGCCCCTTATATAGTGGCTGGCCAGGCCACGTTCGGGGGCCGAATGTGCCTCCGCATCCATGCAAATGTTCGGCGGCCGAACTTGACTTTCGGCGGCCGAACCTGAACTTCCCTAACTCATGCTTTCGGGGGCCTAACGTGCCTCCAAAACGCATGCATGTTCGGCGGCCGAACTTGACTTTCGGCGGCCGAACCTGGGTTTTCCTCCAATGCTATTTTCATGCAAAAACTCATTTAGTTTCATACTTTAAAACATTAAAATTCATGAAAACATTTTATAAAACATGCCTTTACCCTTCTAGAAGTTCCCGACATCCGAAATTCCACCGGACGGTAGGAATTCCGATACCGGAGTCTAGCCGGGTGTTACATTCTCCCCCCCTTAAGAACATTCGTCCCCGAATGTTCCTCAACTAGCACATGCATAGCAAACAACACAACATATATAAGCACATAAACACATAGGGATCTAACCTTAAAAGAGATGAGGGTATTGCTGGAGCATGGACTCCCGTGTCTCCCAAGTGCATTCCTCCAAATTGTGGTGGTTCCACAGGACTTTCACCATCGGGATTTCCTTGTTTCTTAACTTTCTGATCTGGGTGTCTATGATCCGTACTGGCTGTTCAACATAGGTGAGATCCTCTTGGACCTCCACATCAGGCTCACTAAGAACCTTACTCGGATCTGACACAAACTTCCTCAACATTGAAACATGGAAAACCGGATGGATTCTCTCCATCGAAGCAGGTAAATCCAGCTTGTACGACACATTCCCAATCCTTTGCAAGATCTCAAAGGGTCCGATGTATCGTGGGGCTAGTTTACCTTTCTTCCCGAAGCGAACCACTCCCTTCATTGGAGACACCTTGAGCAATACCAGATCCCCCTCCTGAAACTCTAACTGCCTTCTGCGGACGTCTGCATAATTCTTCTGTCTGCTGGCAGCAGTCTTGATTCTCTCTCTGATTATGGGTACCACCCTGCTGGTAATCTCTACTAACTCAGGCCCTGCCAAGGCCTTTTCTCCAACTTCCTCCCAGCAAACAGGTGACCTGCACTTCCTTCCATACAAAGCTTCATATGGAGCCATCCCGATGCTAGCATGATGGCTGTTATTGTAGGCAAACTCCACCAAAGGTAGATGCTGCCTCCAAGAACCGCCAAAGTCCAGCACACACATTCTGAGCATATCCTCGATAGTCTGGATGGTCCTTTCTGACTGTCCATCAGTCTGGGGGTGGAAGGCAGTACTGAAATCCAACCTAGTACCCATGGCATTCTGCAGACTCCGCCAAAACCTGGAGGTGAACTGGGGCCCTCTATCTGACACTATCGAAACAGGAACCCCATGCAACCTGACGATCTCATCCACATATACCTGCGCCAACTTTTCCACAGAGTAGCCACTCCTGACAGGGATGAAGTGAGCAGATTTGGTGAGTCTGTCCACAATCACCCATATGGAGTCCAATCTGTTGGACGTCGCCGGTAACCCCACTACGAAGTCCATAGCTATATTCTCCCATTTCCACTCTGGAATAGGTAGCGGGTTAAGCATTCCAGCCGGCTTCTGATGTTCCAGCTTCACCATCTGACACACTTCGCAGGCGGACACAAACTGTGCCACTTCTTTCTTCATCGCTGGCCACCAATAAACTTTCTTCAAATCTTGATACATCTTGGTGGCTCCGGGGTGAATGCTGTATCTCGCATTATGAGCTTCTCTCATAATGTCTCCTTTTAGCCCAATGTCATCTGGTACACATAGTCTGCTCCCATAGCGGAGGATCCCCTTGCTGTCGAATCTGAACTCACTATCATTGCCTGACTGAACAGTCCTGGCAATCTTCACTAACTCCGGGTCCTCATGCTGTTTCTGAGCCACCTGCTCTAGAAACACGGGTGCCACTCTCATCTGGGCCACCAAGGCACCTGTACCAGATAACTCCATCTGTAGACCTTCCTCAATAAGCTTATAGAACTCCTTCACCACTGGCCTCCTCTCTGCCGATATGTGGGATAAACTACCGAGTGATTTCCGGCTTAAGGCGTCTGCCACAACATTCGCCTTACCCGGATGGTACTGAATCTTGCAATCATAGTCACTCAGCAGCTCTACCCATCTCCTCTGTCTCAAATTCAAATCCCTCTGACTCAAGATGTACTGCAGGCTCTTATGATCTGTAAAGATCTCACATTTCACTCCATAGAGGTAATGCCTCCACATCTTAAGTGCAAAGATTACTGCCGCCATCTCAAGGTCGTGTGTGGGGTAATTCAACTCATGCTTCTTCAGCTGCCTAGAAGCATAAGCAATCACCTTCTCATTCTGCATCAGTACACAACCCAGTCCCACACGGGACGCATCACAAAAGACTGTAAAGTCCTCTCCACTAGATGGCAGAGCTAACACTGGTGCTGAAGTCAACTTCTTCTTAAGCTCTTCGAAACTCTCCTCGCACTGGTCGGTCCACAGAAACTTCTGACTTTTCCTAGTTAACCTGGTCAGAGGAGCTGCTATCTTAGAGAAGTCCTGAACGAACCTCCTGTAGTAACCTGCCAAACCCAAGAAACTTCTAATCTCTGTCACTGAAGTGGGTCTAGGCCAGTTAGCCACAGTTTCTGTCTTCTTGGGATCTACCTCAATACCATTCTCTGACACTACATGCCCCAAGAACGAAATGCTCCTCAGCCAGAACTCACATTTAGAGAACTTGGCATACAAGCCATGTTCCCTCAAGGTCTGCAAGACCAACCGCAGATGATGGGCATGCTCCTCTGCATTCCTGGAATACACTAAGATATCATCTATGAAGACAATAACAAAGTGATCCAGGTATTGACTAAATACTCTGTTCATGAGATCCATGAATGCTGCAGGGGCGTTGGTTAACCCGAACGACATTACAAGGAACTCAAAATGCCCATATCTGGTCCTGAAGGCTGTCTTCGGCACATCTTCATCCCTTATCCTTAGCTGATGGTACCCCGATCTTAGATCTATTTTGGAGAAACAACCTGCTCCAGCTAGCTGGTCGAATAGATCATCGATCCTTGGCAATGGGTACCTATTCTTGGTAGTGACTTTGTTCAACTGCCTGTAGTCGATACAAAGTCTAAGGGATCCATCCTTCTTCCTCACAAACAAGACCGGAGCACCCCAAGGTGAGGTACTCTGTCGGATGAAACCCTTTTCTACCAGCTCCTGCAATTGCTCTTTTAACTCCTTTAACTCTGCTGGGGCCATCCTGTAGGGAGGGATAGAGATCGGTCTAGCTCCAGGTACCAACTCTATCTCGAACTCTATCTCCCTAGCAGGTGGTAAACCTGGAAGTTCATCAGGAAAGACATCCTGAAACTCTCTGACAACTGGCACCGAGGCTGGCTCCCTGACCTGACTGTCTAGCTCTCTCACATGAGCTAAGTACCCCTGACATCCCTTCCTAAGCAACCTACGAGCCTGAAGAGCTGATATCAGACCTCTAGGTGTACCCCTCTTGTCTCCTCTGAAGACGACCTCTGACCCGTTCTGATCTCTGAACTTGACTACCTTGTCCCTGCAGTCCAAGGTAGCACCATGGGTAGATAGCCAATCCATCCCTAGAATGACGTCAAAGTCTGTCAAATCTAGAACCACAAGGTCGGCGGAGAGGCATCTTCCCTCAACAAAAACTGGACTGTACTGGCAGACTGACACTGCCACTGACGGGTCACACTTGGGTCCACTGACCCATAGGGGACACTCTAACCCAGAGACTATCAGACCCAACCTCTCAACGGCTCTCGGAGCAATAAATGAATGAGATGCACCCGGGTCCATTAATGCATACACATCAGAACACCCAATGACGAGATTACCTGACACCACGGTGTTGGATGTGTTAGCCTCCTGCTGTGTCATGGTGAAGATCCTGGCTGGAGCTGATGGACCTTCACCTCGGGAACCAGAAGAAGAGGCTGCCTCTCTCCCTCTACCTCTGCCACTGCCCTGAGTTGTGGCTGGAACTGCTGGCTGTGCCACACTACCAGAAGCTGTCTGCTGGGGCTGGCCCATAAAAGGTGCTCTAGGACAATCCCGAGCCATGTGTCCCTCCTGTCCACATCTGAAACATGTGTTAGTCCCAGCTCGACACACTCCCCTGTGCGGTCTTCCACATCTCTGACATTCTGTACCATCTGAGCCTGAGCTCGAGCCACCGCCGAATCCCAAACCGGATTTCAACTTGTTCCAAAACTTATTCTTCTTCGACTTCCTGGTGGTGTTATCCCACCTCTTCTTGCCTGAACTCTGAGAAGAGAACCCTGGTCCTCCTCTGCCTGGGGTCTTAACCCCTGAAGACTGGGTCACTGATTGCTTTACTGACCCCTCAACTATAGCACTTGCCTCCATTCTTCGAGCCATATCCACCACAGTGTGGAAACTTTCTCTCTCAGCTGACTGAACCAACGAGGAGTACCTGGAATGCAGCTTCATAACATATTTCTTGGCTTTCTTCGTATCTGAATCTAGAGCTTGCCCTGAAAAAGGCAATAGCTCCAAGAATTTATCCGTGAACTCCTCTACACTCATGTGCTCTGACTGCCTCAGTTGCTCAAATTCAATCATTTTCAGTTCTCTAGAACTGTCTGGAAAAGCCCATCCAGCGAACTCATTCGCAAATTCTTCCCACGTCATACCGTCTAGTCTCGGGTCCACATAACACTTGAACCATTCCCGTGCCTTCTTGCACTTTAAAGTGAACCCTGCCATCTGAATGGCCCTACTGTCACTTGCCCCTAGCTCATCAGTTATCGTCTTCACCACTCTCAGATACTCAAAGGGGTCATCCCCTGACTTGTATTTGGGAGCATCTAACTTGAGGTAGTCTGTCATCTTTACCTTGCTCCCATCAACTGAGCTAGGTCTAGGAGGTTGAGTAACTGGGGCTGCTGGTTCTGTAGGTGGTGGAGGTGGAGGTGCAGCATTCCCCGAGGTGGGGTTTGCCGGGTTTGGATAGAAGGGTGAGGGTGGATAAGCTGGGTACTGTGTGTAGGGTGGATAGAAAGGCGGATAAGGCATGTAGGTAGGGTAGGGGTGAAAGCTGGAGTAATCCGATGTACCTCCCATCGGATACCCTGAACCCTGTGGGAAGGGTGGATAATGGGGTGGAAAACCATACCCCGAGGCCTGAACGCCTCCCTGTGACTCCCCTGTCCCTTCTTCCTGCATGCTCACATCCAGGTTCCCATCCCTCCTCTGATCCTCTTTCATAACCTCCCTCACATCTGAAGAACTTCCTCCTCTATCAGTCCCCCTTCTGCTAGCATCAAAAGACCTTCTAGGGTCCCTTGACACTCTTTCTCTGTTGGCTCTACAAGACATTGCCCTAGGCAATGTAGGAGGACGGGCGCTCGTGCCCTCATCCTCAGGTGGCACTCCAGTCAACCGTGCAGATCGACGAGTTCCTCTCATCCTGTTTTCTGAAAACAGTACACAACATACAAACATTAGCATCATATGGTTCATGTGAGCACACATGAACCCTCATCACATACATCACATAGTATATCATATCATTAATGCACATGCATAAAGTCATGGCATTTCACATCATCATGCAAGACAGGACTCAATATCCTATCCTAGTGGACATGACCTTCCTATTATGCTTGACCTTCTATAACATCTATGAGCCCGACACTCTAGGTCCGACCATATGAACCTAGGGCTCTGATACCATTCTGTAACGACCCGAAAATCGGACCGCTACCGGCGCTAGGATCCGGGTCGACTTAAGGCCGCCGGGACCCGTAGCAAGCCTGACATGTAACCTGTAAACCTGTTTAATCCCATACATGATCAACAATCATACATAAAAATTTAAAACTTGTCCTCATACGTACTGTCATCAACTAACTCAACCTGTGCATACCCTGAACATATACATAACATAGTCCCTCTGTGGGATCTCATCATGCCTTAAAGGCAAAACAGCCTGTGTTGAGTTAGTTTACATAAACATCATAACATAAGATCATGTATAGACAAAAGGGATTAACAATACATTATGGTCAAGCACAACTCTATCCTCAATAACCTCATTACATAACATTCTGAATATTTTTACATTTCATCAATTGTCATGTCCACAAACTAACTATTACATACATAAGACATACTTCAAAACTCTGGCTAACCTTCTGATCTACCCTGTACCTGCACATCTGGGGTTAGGGGAGAGGGGTGAGCTACAAAGCCCAGTGAGCAGAATAGTATAAAACATTATATTAAAATTTTATGCTTTCATGGAATGCAACACATCACAACAAATCACATCTCGGATGGTATTGTCACCTATAGTCCTCTACATAGGTCCAACTGTGCCGGGACGTAGAATGGGTCAACCGGTCTTTCCCTTATCATAACATATCATATGGACCAACTGTGCCAGGGACGTAGAATGGGTACAACCTGGACTTTCTCTTACATCGTGCCAGGGACGTAGAATGGGTACAACCTGGACTTCCATACCATAACATGCCATAACATCAATCATATCATATGAGGACTAAAGGATCATCCAATAACCAATCCACATCAACATTAACATCATAAATGCAATGCAACATATTCGTGAATACTAATGCAAGCAACCTATTATATCTCATGGCATTCATGATGCATGGATCATGCTCAAAATTCATATTTCATTTATTTAAAACTTAAGGTTTATTCCACTCACCTCTGGCTAGCTCTGACAAACTCTGTAGCAGCTGGCTCACTGCTGGGGTCTTCGGTTCCTCGGGTCCGAACCTACACAGGTGGACTCCAATGAGGGACCAAACATACATAAACGTAACTCTAATATATTCCCCAAAAACCCCCTAAAACATCATGAAACAATCACATAACAACATGCAAGAAATGGCTGGACAGGGCACTTTCGGCGGCAGGTTCGGCGACCGAAAGTCCCTCCAGAGCCGAAAGTCAGGCAGGTTCGGCGGCACCTTCGGCGGCCGAAACTCCCAGACAGAGACGAAACTCATGCATGTTCGGCGGCACCTTCGGTGGCCGAAAGTCCCAGACAGAGACGAAAGTCTCCCTTCGGGGGCAACTTCGGCAGCCGAAAGGCCTGCCTCACCAGCCATGTTCGGCGGCCGAAAGTGCCTTCGGCTGCCGAACCTGGTTTCTGCCGAAGGGCAGAAACTTGGCTCCCAAATGCATTTTCGCCTCCAAACTCACCAATCATGCATATACCTCAGTTAAAACATGCATACAAGTTCCTAGGGGTCTCAAAACATCAAATACCCCAACTACAACACTTCAAACACACAAAAACAACATACATTGTCCAAGACATCAAGGTTAACCCTTAACTCCACATATAACCTAACATGCATTTCTACCCATCGATCTAGCATAAAACTTATTGAAAACACATAAGGAGCTTAAGATCGGCTCTTACCTCTTGAAGATCGAGAGGGAGACGACCTAAACTTGGAGATCCACGAAAATGAGCTCCTGAGTTCCCAAAGCTCTAAAACTTGGTTTAAACGTTCAAAACTTGCAATGTGAGTTTAAAACTCAAGAAAAATGGTGGGGATTTGGAGGAAGAACACTAGGTTTGCAAAGGGAAAGTCGGAAGCTTGCTGTGGCCGAAAATGGGAGAAAGCTCGCCCATTTCGGCTAAGTGCCCCTTATATAGTGGCTGGCCAGGCCACGTTCGGGGGCCGAATGTGCCTCCGCATCCATGCAAATGTTCGGCGGCCGAACTTGACTTTCGGCGGCCGAACCTGAACTTCCCTAACTCATGCTTTCGGGGGCCTAACATGCCTCCAAAACGCATGCATGTTCGGCGGCCGAACTTGACTTTCGGCGGCCGAACCTGGGTTTTCCTCCAATGCTATTTTCATGCAAAAACTCATTTAGTTTCATACTTTAAAACATTAAAATTCATGAAAACATTTTATAAAACATGCCTTTACCCTTCTAGAAGTTCCCGACATCCGAAATTCCACCGGACGGTAGGAGTTCCGATACCGGAGTCTAGCCGGGTGTTACATCTGTGCTATCTCTGCTAGTGATCTGGGCAGTTTCTACGAGTGATTTGGGCAAATCACTGGTCCAATTACTTTTGTCTGTTGCCTTCAGGTTTCTACTTCAGCTTGATTTGGGCAGTGATTTGGGCAAATCACTGATCCAATCACTTTTCTGTCATTTTTTGCACTTTTTCTCCATTTTTCCAATTTCTTCCTTTTCTGTAAAAATAAGGTAAAAACCATAAATTAAGCTAAAGAATGTGTAAATAAACAATAATAAAGATCATAAAAATGTGACTAAATTATGCTTGATCACTTGTTAATTGTAATATCGAATGACAATAGTTCGTGGTTCTATAAATTTTACATTGAATTTACATGTTAGAGGAGTTAAGGGTGAGTAATCATATTTTAATGGAGATTGTTGGCCAATTGAAAAATGTAAAGTGATATGACGAAATTGGTAAGGATTGATAAAATCTATTAAGGTTTGAAGTTAGATGGATATTGAGGTATTTTTTGAGGTTCCTAGTAGCGGTTATAGGAATGGTCTTAGAGTATTTGGGAGTAACCAGACTATAATGTTTATATGTAAACATGCTGTGAAAGGGGGAACTTTAGAAGTATAAGTTGAACATTTGACAGTAGATGATTTGAGAAAATAATTCGAAAGAGAAGTAATGAAACGTAAAAGTAAGAGTGTTGTTTTAAAAGAGATTAAAGAAGAAAAACATCCTTATACAATTTCAAAGAAAAAAGATAAGAAAAGAGCACCATTGTTTTTGTGTAGTCCTAATATAGATGCAAATAATCCTATTGCTCATAGCTTACATGAAAAACAACCTATAGGTGAAGTTAATTAGCCAGAGGGTGAATTATTAAGAGATGATAACGGTGAAGTTAATGATGCAGTTGAAATAGAATGTAACTAGGGAGTGGGTGAATTATTAGAAGATGATCAAGAAAATAATCTAACTGAATTAGAGGGGCATTATGAAGTTAATAAGGATGTGAGGAATTCTAAAGATCATACATTCCTAATGAATGATTATTCATTTTCATCATTTATGAATAATGATAGGTTTGATAATTTTTTAAATAATATTATCAATAACAATCTTAATGTAGATGGAGAGAAGGGCCATGACATGGAAAATGAGAATGTTACTTTGAATTATGTAAATGAGACTATTGGGGAGGATGCTCATGTGAATGTAGGTGAGGAGGAGAGTTTATATAAATGTGATTTAGTAAATAATGATAACAAAGTGGAAGAAAGGGATGATGATGTTCAAACTGTCTTTAATGAGTTGAACAATGGCTCACAACATGGCAGGCCTAAAAGCAATAGGGAGAGAGTAAAATTATCTGGTATTGATACCAATTTTACTTTTGAATTAGATGGAAAATGATTATGAATATGCATCATTTGAAAATCTTTATAGTAAATCAAATTCTGATTATAAAATAACAATGAAATTTTCTTAATTTAATATGGAAAAAGATATTAGGGTTAAAGTGGGTATGATATTTTTAAGTAGAGAATAATTCAAAGATACATATAAGGCATATGATATAAATAACAGGTTTCAATTTTACTTTCCTGTGAATGACTTGTTGAGGGTACAAGCTAAGTATAAAAAATATTGTCCATAGAGGAATTGGGCTACTAGGGTACACCCTAAAGATTTATTAAACAAAGGAATGCAAATCAAATTTGCTTGTCTAGAGCACAACTGTGACAACAAGTAGGGCAAAGAGACTAATACATATATTAAATATTTATTTATTTATTTATTCATATTATATATAACACATTTTATGTGATTTGTGCAGAATAATATTGGTTCTGAAAACTCAAGCCAATAAATACATCATGAAGACTATAATGCAAGAAAAACAATGACACAAAGGGCATGCAACAAAATCAGCAAGCCTTCTTAAAGATGATTTAAGAAATATTTTATTTTTACTCAATGAAACATGATGATGAATTTTGTATTTTGTTATTTACTCCAGCATATTGTAACTATTGTTATAGAAAAATAGTTTTAGTTGGAATGTATTTGTGCTTCAAAGCTGAAACATGTTTCGCTATGTTTCAAAGTTGAAACATTTTATAAGACTTTATATCCAACTTATATCAATGATATTTAAGTTTTCATTAACAATGATGATATTACTTTCTAAACTATATTGCTTATAATATGTTATAATATAATATATAGCTACATATAAACAATAGAAGCACATTGTACATATAAAATTTTTTATTTATTCTTTAAATATGATATTACATTGTCCAAAAATGAAGTTAATCTTTCGTAAACAAACATTACAGCTTACATCATTAAGCAAAAGTTGTAACAATTAACCCAATCAACACAATTGACCCCAACAACTTGCATTTAGCTGCATACTTTCTTAATTTTTAAGCTGAATAATTTGTCAATTACTTTCCAATTATAATTTTCTCCAAGATAATATAAAATCCACAATAAATGGCTTCTATCAACCACTTCTTAATATACTATTAGCAGTTGCAATTTCTATGTCTTGAGCTACAATTTTTCCCAACAAACCAGAAATTATTTGTTTAGCACGACTTGGAAAGGGTTTATCAACTCACTGAAAAATCTATAATAATATATATTCTGCAACATAGAAAAAATAATAAATAGAAAGGACTCATCAAGCCATAGAATCAAATGTAGGTTGAAAATTATCGAAAGCTCACCCCATAATTTCAGCACCTATAAAATCGCCTACATAGGTTGCCACCAGCCTATGAAGTTTTCAAATCCACATTACAGTTATAATTGCATATTTGTTGCATACCTCCATTACTTCCTTTAGACATCAAAAATGAGTCTTTTGCTTCGTCATTGGTGGGTCACTTTCCTCTTCTTTTCTTTAGTTCTTGTGAGATTGTATAAGTGAAAAATTTATACTATGGATTTGCAAAAAGAGAGTGGTTGGATTTGGAAACAAACATGGTAGAGTATATAAAGGAACTTTACTCTCTAAAGTGGCAAAAAACTTTTAAAAAATTTTAAGCCACGTAGGACAATCCACATATGCGATTCATCAAAAAAATCTACTAGAAACTCTCTCGAATGACTGTTTCAAGTAAGTATTTAAATGTTGATGACTTTTCTGAAATAAATTAAAGTCCAATGACTACAATAAAATGGTAAATAAAGTTTAGTAACTGTGAATGAAAATTATCTTTGTAAAATAAAACTTGACTTTTCCGTTAGTTGCAATTGTACTTAAATCTCAAAATTAATTTTGACTCATTTAAATTTAATACATTTAGCTTGACATATATTTATATTTTATTTTTTTTAATTAAAACTAACAACACATGATTAAAAAGCTAATCATTGTTAACTCCTTTAACAAAATACACTTAATCTACTAAAATTCTCAGACTCAAACTTAACATAATAAAATTTCTAATTTCCTTAATTTTATTTAATTAAAAAAATTAAGCATTGTTATGTTGAAGTTGAGTCGAGGATTTTCATAGGTTAAGTACATTTAGTCGAAAGGTTAATTATATAGTTACCTACTAAAATCTTCGCCTCAACTTTAATATAACAAAATCAGATAATTTTTTTAATTTTATTTGATTAAGAAAATTAAAACTTTTATTATGTTAAGGTTGAGTTGAGAATTTTAGTAGATTAAGCGTGTTTAATTAAAGGGTTAATTATTATTAGGCTGATGTGATATTAGTTTTAATTAAAAAGTTACAAATATCTAAACATAGTGAATTTAAATTGGTTAAAAGCAATTTGGGTTTAGTTATGATGGTAACTGATTGAAAAAAGTCAGATTTTATTGTACAAAATTAAAATATCAGAGTGTTAAACTTTTTTATTCCATAGACCTTAAATTAAATGATTAATTTATCTATTTCTATGCTTGTATAAAAGTGAAAAAAAAAGGGAATAATAGGTTTATCAATAATGTCAGACATTTTAATTATTTATAATTATATTTAAATTAATATTTTTATTATTTAAATCACTGTTAAGGAAATTTATAAACATATAAATTTGTTAATCTAAAAATTTTAAATTGAATAGAACGTTATATATTTTTTATTAAAATTTGCTATATTTTTTATTAAAATTTATCCATAATTTATAATATATAATATAATATTTATATAATTATGGGAAGGTGAGGAGGAATATTGGCTTGCCTAAAATACCCCTACCTAAACATAATTGAAACAGCCGGGCCCAAACTGGCCCAAATAACTTTTGGACCCACTTTCCACTTGGCCCAAAATGGTTAACCCAAGTTATTTAGTAGTTCTGTGCTAGCTATTATATATAATCAATTTTCTTTCAATTTTCCGATGTGGGACGGATTTGCGCCGCAAATCCGCAAGCAGGCAGCTGGAAGCATTTGCGCCGCAAATCTGCAAGCAGGCAGCTGGAAGCAGCTGACCGTCACACTCGATCCCGCTAAATTTTGCGACGTCCTCGTCGCAACTGAATCCATTACAATTGCTAACCAGAACCGGACCCTTAGGTATTGTGGTTCGCTAGTACCTCGGGTGGCTCCACCTCGTCTCTCACGGGTAGCCCTTTCCTCGCAGGTCCACTAGCTCCGCACAATTTTTCTGACCCAGGGTGGCTCTGATACCAATTGAAACAGCCGGGCCCAAACTGGCCCAAATAACTTTTGGACCCACTTTCCACTTGGCCCAAAATGGTTAACCCAAGTTATTTAGTAGTTCTGTGCTAGCTATTATATATAATCAATTTTCTTTCAATTTTCCGATGTGGGACGGATTTGCGCCGCAAATCCGCAAGCAGGCAGCTGGAAGCATTTGCGCCGCAAATCCGCAAGCAGGCAGCTGGAAGCAGCTGACCGTCACACTCGGTCCCGCTAAATTTTGCGACGTCCTCGTCGCAACTGAATCCATGACAATTGCTAACCAGAACCGGACCCTTAGGTATTGTGGTTCGCTAGTACCTCGGGTGGCTCCACCTCGTCTCTCACGGGTAGCCCTTTCCTCGCAGGTCCACTAGCTCCGCACAATTTTTCTGACCCAGGGTGGCTCTGATACCAATTGAAACAGCCGGGCCCAAACTGGCCCAAATAACTTTTGGACCCACTTTCCACTTGGCCCAAAATGGTTAACCCAAGTTATTTAGTAGTTTTGTGCTAGCTATTATATATAATCAATTTTCTTTCAATTTTCCGATGCGGGACGGATTTGCGCCGCAAATCCGCAAGCAGGCAGCTGGAAGCATTTGCGCCGCAAATCCGCAAGCAGGCAGCTGGAAGCAGCTGACCGTCACAATAATAATTACAATTTTCTTTTGAAACAGAATCTATTATATTAAAGACAAGCTAGAATGCATAAAACCTGATCAGGCGAGGGAGAATTAAAGATAAAACTTGAAATAAAAGTCCACATCTCAATATGAGCATAACATATAACCACCCGCAAAGGTGAGCAGCCATATTAGCTTGCCTTATAATTCATAATAAGGTCCAATCAAACCCAAATGAAAAGAGAGCCCAATCATAAATAATCTTATCCAGTTCAAACCCATCATCCTCATAAGACCTAAAAGCAAAGCATCCACCACGCTCTGAACAATAGCCTCAATATCTACATTGCTTTTCCTACGATCTTTGAAAGCCTTCTTGAGAGCCAAAGCCTCAGCCAACTGAGGAGAAATAATATCTTCCATAAAACTAATTAACCCACTATAAAATTGCCCTAAGCTATCTCTTAGAACAACAGCAAAAAAAGAAGTCTTACCCTCATGCCTATGAATTTCAGCGTCTACATTACACTTTTTTCGTTGTAAAATAGGTCGGGTCCAAACTTGCTGGCTAAGAATAATATTTGAACCGGTACTAATATGAGTATATTGCCGATTAGTTGACATCTTTAGACTCGAGAACACAGTATCTTGTAGAGAAGCAGTCTTAACATTCCACAATTTATCATTCATTTTGTTCCATATATTCCATAATAAGATAAACAAATTTTCCACAAAGGAAATACCTATGGAATTTAAAAATGAAAGATCGATCGTTGATCTGTGACTGGATCGATAAGGGATGGATGCTTTGGAGATTTCATACGGTTCCTTCATGGCCGATCTTGAGGAAATGGCCTGCAAAATATGAAAAAAAAGGTTAGGGGACCGGTCCCTCTTACACTCAAGTCAGATTTGGGACCCTTTAATGGTGTTGAGAGGAATAAAACAAAGAAGAGAAGAGAAGAGGAGAAGAGAAAGCTCCCCAGAGAGGGAGGATGGATTTTAGGATTTCTCTCTGTGCGTCGGTGAGAGTGAGAGAGTGTTTTTTCCCCTTGGAGAAGAAGAAGCTACCCATTCTTTAGATTAAGTCAGTGGTATATATACCTCTCATAGCTGACGTCGTGCCGTGTCCCCATCGAACTGGGCAGGGATGCTTTTGTGCAGGTGCATCAAGCGGCACATTAATGATGGGTGACAGAATAATAAATGCGAAGCTGGCTAATTTGTACCTTCTGCACGCATATTTATGATCCCTATGTTGTAAAAAGGAGACGACCAGTGCGTGGAAAGTTGGCATCCTTACCCTGGCTTCATCAGATCGTGCTTGGTTCATTCAACCTATATAGAGGTTAGTTCCTTCTAGTCACTAAGGTCGACCACATCTGCATTCAAAGGCTCGTTATAGTATGAGCTTTGAAGAGGTCTGCCTGTCTTCTCTAGGCTTTGAGGAGGTCAATTTTTCTATTTCAAGCTTTGGCAAGCTCAGGGATATCGGTATTTTGATTCTTTATACTCAATAGGTTAGGGCTTCCTACTGCCCGGTCCAACCATTATGGAAAGATTTGCATGACCTTCCGAATTATGAGTACATGTGTCATAATCTTAATGAGTTCTATTTTTTATAAGTTATCAGTTGCCCTTTCACTTCTCCGATTTTATTTATGACCGTCAGAGAAGGGAACCCGACCTGCTAATTCGATGCCACCTATTCATTTAGTAACACTTATTGAATTGGTCGACTTAACATAGATCAAACTAAGGGAGCAAATTTTTATATCTTGATAATCTTCCCTTTGGAAGATTTGATCTTGGTGGTCTTCTTCATGAAAAGTCTGACCTTGGTAGTTTTCATTTTGGAATGTCCGACCTGGGCGCTCTACCCTTCTAGCCTTCCCTTTTCGACCTGACCTTAATGGTTTGCCCTTTTGGATATTCTTTCGAGCATTTTACTCTAAGGCATCTTTCAGGCTTTAAGCCCTAGGTCTTTTAATAAGCGTTTCAGCTTATTGGTTTTACAAGCGATTTAGCTTTTTACTAGGCTTTTTAGCCCTGAATATTTTTACGAGTATTTTAGCTCCTTACTGGGCTCTTTAGCCCTAAACGTTCATCTGAGCTCTTTGGTTTTCTATATTATTCTGGGCTCTTTAGCCCTAAATATTTTTGCTAGCGTTTTAACTCATTTTCGGGCTCTTAAGCCCTGATTCTTTGGCCGAGCTTTTAGGATCCTTGTGATCTTCCTTTGGACTCTTAGCCCTGACTTTTGGTCTGAGCGCTTTTGCTCTTTGTTTTCCTCTGGGCTCTTTTAGCCCTAGAGCTTATCTGAGCATTTTTGCTCTTTAAACATCTTCAAGGCTCTTAGTCCTGAGCTTTGGTCAGAGTGCTTTTAGCTTTTCGTATTCTACCGGGCTCTTTTTAGCCCTAGATTTCCATCCGGATACTTTGGCTCTTAAGCATTTCTTCTGAGCTCTTTAGCTCCTTAACGTTTCTTCTGAGCTTTTTGGCTCTTAAACGCTTCTTCTGAGCTCTTGCCCTGGACCTTAGTCCGATCATTTTGCTTCTTGAACGTCTTCTCGACTTTAAAGCTTAGATCTTCTTTTGAGCATTTTGCTCTTGAATGTTTTCTAGGCTTTTTGCCCTTCAGTATCTTCTGGGCTTTTAGTTCTGATTCTTCTTCCGTGCTCTTACCCTTCTCCAAGGGTTATTTATGAGCCGTTGGAAAAGGAAATTTGCTTCCGAGCATTTTCACTCTCTCGAGCTATTTTTGCCCTTACTTCTGGGCATTTCGCTCTTGCATTTCTTCCAGGCACCTTGCCCTAGATCCACTTCCGAGCATTTTTACTCTGATTCTTTTCTTGCACACTTTTGCTCTTTGTTGTTTTTCAGGCTCTTAGCCCTCAGACTTAGTCCAAGTATTTTGCTCTTTAAGCATCTTTCAGACACTTAGCTTTGGTTTTTATCCAAGCACTTTGGCTCTTTGTTATCTTCTAGGAAATCTGCCCTTATGCGCTTTTCGAGCATTATTGCCTTTAAGTGACTTTCGAGTATTTTTGCTCTTGGGTGCTTTTCAGATTTTTATCCCTTAAGCGTTATATGGGCTATCTATCTTTATTCTTCTTCCGAGCATTTTTGCTCTTTGTATTTTTTGGGCATTTTTGCCCTTAAGCGCTTTCCGGGCTATTTGCCCTTAAATGTCTTTGGAGCATTTTTGCTCTTCTAGGCTGTTTTTGCCCTTAAGCGCCTTTCGGGCTTTTTGCCCTTAAGTATTATTCCAATGGTTGGATTTTTCATTGATTTTATACCTCAACTTGGCTTACCTAGTACCAAGGATCAATTTTTGGAGGTTGGCATCTGCCTCATTGGGCTTCTTTATTTCCTAAACTCAGATTTAGTGCTAGGGGTCAATTTGTATTTTAAATTCATTTTCTCAATATTTTCCTTTTGTTTTTCTTTATAGAAGTTAACATATCTTTTTTTTTTCTTTGAAAAGATTGGAATTTGAAGATTGAATAGCTTTAGAAAGGTAAGGAAGCTTTTAAGCATGAAGTAATGTAAAAAGGCTATCTCAGATGAAGGGTAGAATAAGTAAAAATAATATTATTATCATAACTTGTTCAGTATATAGGCAGATGGACCACAATATGAGATTTCATGGGGATAATGATGCTACATAACCATATGCTTCAATGATAGTTTTGTTACATATTTTTAAGATTTAGGGATGGTTATATTATATTATCAAAAGGGTAAGGACGATGCTGTTATATCATAAAAGTACTGGGATGATTCTATTACACTTTCAAATTAAGCAAAACAAATAGTACATGCTAAAATCCATAATTACCTCTCTCCTTCTTCTTTTCTACTTCTGCTTCCTTTTCAAGTTCCATTCTTTTAATATGATTCAATAAGTCTACAATTACAACATTAGCTTTTTTGTGAAACTTTGGGTCTATCCCGTCAAAGAAATTGCAACAATTGAGTGTTTGTAAGATGAAGATAAAAAATGCTGAAATAATAATAATATATCTATCCAAATCCTTTTACATATAGTTGTCCAAATTATTGAAAGAGTGAATATAAAAGACAAAGAGATGATTTCAACCTACTCAAAATCTTGCACCTTTCGATTGTTAAAAGGAATAGAGAGTGAATTGAAAAAGATAAAGAGAATTTGCGAAGAGAAAAAATGAGTGTTCCATCTAAGAGAGAGAAGAGAGTAAATATATATTTTCTTTTTGAGTTAAAACATACTAATGAGGTGGACGAGAGAGAATTTTTTATAAATTATATTTTTATACACAGTCATATATGCCATGTAGGATGAGAATCGAAAAATAGGTTATAAGAGGTAATTTACACTTTTTGATTACAAAGATTAAAGTTTGAGGGGTTTTATACACGTCATATATGCCATGCAGGATAAGAACCGAAAAACAGGTTATAAGAGGTAATTTACACTTTTTGATTACAAAGATTAAAGTTTGAGGGGTTTTATACACGTCATATATGCCATGCAGGATAAGAACCGAAAAACAGGTTATAAGAGGTAATTTACACTTTTTGGTTACAAAGATTAAAGTTTGAGGGATTTTATGATACAAATTAAAGCTTAGAGACGGTATTGTTATAAGAGTATATGTTCAAGGACGATGGGTAAAATTTATCCAGCTCACAATCAGCTTTACATAACCTTGTAAAATTTACCTAGCTCACAATAGGATGATTGAAAAAGAAAATCGTAGATTGAAGAAGAGTCTTTCCTTGATCATTCTACATTAAATACTGATAGAGATGCAACCAACACTCTTTCATGGAATGGAAATTGAAGCAAATAGAGTGCAATCTCAAGGTAGAATTAATCCAAACAGTTACAAATCATGGGCACAAGAAGAATAGGTGGAGTAGAGTTTCTCGATCTCCACACCACCTACAAGAAGGATCAACATGGGCAAGCTTGGAGTTCAAAAGGTCATTGCGTGGGAGATGCTCCTTCATCATCATCCATAGAAAGATGGAGAGCTTGCAAGATAACTGAATTGTCCATATCTGCTTCCAGAGAGTCAAATCCTAAGATGAGCTAGAACCCAGATCCTTACAAGAAGAAAGCCTGTGAAGAATTTTACCAGCAATAAAATAACCAAATTTAACTGTGTACTTTCCATGAGTATTGTAATGCTTAATGAGCTTATCCTCTTGATGGGTTAGTGGAATTAGAATAGTGAGGATGTGTTGAATGTCATTTTGCATGAAGCTAGCTTCCAAGACTTATCTATTATAGGAATGAGACGGTTGATCAATCAAATGTGAGACAAGAGAAATATTTGGATTGTGATCCATTTTTGGTAGGCTCTGCTAGGATAATCTTTGGGAATCTATTTGTCTTCTTTGCAAAGGATAGAAGATCCATAGCCCACTTGCCATCTAGCTCTTTCCATTAGAACTTATCTCCCCCAGAAGATACTTCGCTAACTCTATAAAGGATTGCTTTCTTGCTTTGCTTGAAGAAAAGAAGTAGAGTGAAAATACTTCCCTCTGAAGGCACGTGCAAAGAGAGAATTAGGTTGTTTGATAATACGCCAGCCTTGTTTGGCAATAAGCACCATATTGAAATTTTGAAGTTCTTTAAAACCTAACCCTCTTTTGCGTTTTGGTTCACACATATTTCGCCATGAAATCTAATGTATTTTGTTATTGGAATCGTTATTGCCCCACCGAAAATTTGAGATGAGAGAGTTCAAGTCCTTGCAAAGCATAGCAGGCAACCTGAAACAAAACATGATATATAAAGGTATAGCAAGTAAAACAGATTTAATAAGAATTTCTTTGTCTCCTTTAGATGAAAATTGCTCCTTTCAGTTGTCAGTTTTGCTTGCAATGCACTTTTGGATCGTGGAATGCTAGAGGGGAGCAATGTTGTTTTTGTCTTCACGTGGTATAGGAGTGAGCAGTATTCAGTTCAAACTGAAAAAATCGACATAACTGAATTAATTTAAAAATTCAGTTCGGTTTTTTATTTATTTTGGTTTGGTTATGCTTTTAATTTCAAAAATTTCGATTATTTTGGTTCGGTTCAGTTTTGATCAGAAAAAAAATCAAAAAAATCAAACTGAACCGATTTAATGATAATTATATATTATTTTCAATAATATAGAGAGATTAGATCATATTAATGTTAAAATATTTTAATTAAATTTTAAAATATTAAAAATAAAGTGTAAAAAATAAAAATTTTATTAAAAATTTAAACCGATCAAATCGAATTGAATTGAACCGAATCAGACTGATTTAGTTTGATTCGATTTTTGACCAAAATCGATTCAGTTTTCATAAATACTAAAATTTTAATTTTTGATTTATTCGGTTCAATTTGGTTTTGAACCGAATCAATCGAATGCTCACCCCTAACGTGGTGTATTCAAGCTAAAATAGATGTTGGAAGGCAAAGTTTATCAATTGACCACTCGCTTGCTCATAGCTCTTTAAAATGTGATTAACCTCTTCCGCTTCAGGAATTGAAGCTTTGCCATGAATAATAGTGTCATCTGCGAACAATAGGTGGGTCAAAGTTGAACCGTGCCTATAAAGCTTAATACCCTATAGATTAGATTGCTTGATTTTATGAGATAGACCTTCCACGTACATGAGAAAAAGATATAGTGATAAAGGATCACTCTATTGAATCCCTCTAGAAGAATGAAGAAAGCCCATTTTATGTCCATTTATCTGAATAGAGTAGATAACTGTAGAGACACACCGGTTATGGAAGCCAAAACAATGCATTATGCTCCAAATATCGCCACTCAATATATTCGTAAGCTTTACAAACATCCAATTTAATAACCATCTCATAATTATGATATTTCTTTCTTTAACTTTAAGGAATGTATCACCTCATGATTGATCGAAATGTTATTAGAGATAATGTAGTTGCGTGTAAAAGCACTTCGTTTTGCACTTATGATAAAAGAAATTTACTATTTAGTTCTAGATACTGTATTTATTAACAAGTCAATTCTTACATTTTCAGAAACTTATTAAAACGTTTTTTTTTTTTTTTCTGTCAACGAAATAATTCTTCAATCATTTTTTTCATTAAAAATAGATGAAGAATGAGAAAAAAAATTTTTATAATCCAATTTTGTCCTTAATAACCCTTTTTTTTTCCTCAATAACCCAATTTATTATTTTTCTTCTTCTTCCTCCTCAATAACTCATTTTTAAAATCCAATTTTTTTGGCTTCTTCTTCCTCGATAACCCAGTAAATATAGTCTAAATTAAAATATTTGTTAGGAGTTATAACCAAATTAATCGAAAAAAAAAACAAAAAAGTTAAATTTACCCTTTTAACTATATCATAAGTTTCATATTTCCATCTAAAATTTTCATTGAATTATTATTAAAAAGGCTAAATAAAGCTATCATTAATTAAGATTTAATTATATACATTTTATTTGATCTTATTTGAATTTTTAATAATACTTCAAATATAAAATTAAAAAATAAAAATTAGTATTTTTGATGCGGATGTATGCTTTAGAGAAAATTTAATAATTTTACTATAAAAAATCAAAATATATTTATATTATTAACTAATTAATTACATAAACAAAAAATATATAATTATAATTTTTCCTTATAAAAAGAACACTTTTTATTAAAATAATTAGTATAAAGTTAATATTACTAATAAAATTATAAAAATAAAAATCACAAATAAAATTTTATTAATAAAAATTTAATTATTTCAATTACTAAGTGAAAAATAACCTTAATCAATGAAAAAAAAATATTTTTGATAAATCATCAATCAATAAATCAAACTTGATATAGTATATCTCTATTAAAATAATTGAATTTTATAGATTTATTTTGATTATAATTAAATGATGTATGTACTCACATACCTAACCGAGTGATAAATGTATCTGAGTAAATTTAAGAGATTTCAGTTCTATTTTTTCAATTTCTTATTTCTATTTAAAAAAAAAAAACCTAAATGATGCATCCCTTATTTAAAAGGGTAATTCTAGCATTATAGAACGGATATTAAAGTGTATTCCTTAATGGTAGATAAACGTCTTTATTTACAACGAAAATAAATTTTAGTGACTTTTGAATATAATTAATAAAATATAGGTGTATTTTAATTAATTAAATAAACATTAGGGACACTAGTGTAATTATTTTTATATCAAAACTAATATATATATTTTTAAATACTAGTAAATTCAATTTCGGTTTGTAACTAAAGACGACAACGATTCAGCACCGCAAAAAGCCCTAAAATTGCCATCTCGTTTCCCCGCGTTCCCTCCATTTCTCGACTTCTCCTTGTCACAGCTTCTTCTTCTCCTCTTTTTCTCTTTCAGCCCCACTCTTACCATTAGCAGTATCTCTCTGGCTCTCGCCCTTTCTCTTCTCCTTCTTGTTCTCTAGCTGCTGTTACTCTTTATCTCTGCTGCAACCTGAAAAAGCCTTTGAATTTATATTTAAGTATAATATATTACAAATGGCTGAAGTTCTGCATGTATTAGAGCGAAGGGAATGCGAAATCCTGCGCGGTTATGAGCTTCGTCTCCTCCGCTGCACCGTCGCTCCTCCGCTGTCCCCACCTCCACCATCCTCCGTTTGTAGTCATCACAAGGATGGGGACAATATTCATAATCTTTACTCACTTATCAATGAACTGCTTAGTTCAATCGAGGCTGGAAACTATCTCCAAGCTCTCTTTTCCGATGCAGCCGAACTTGTGACTAAGTTTTCTGACTTGCCTCAGTGTTCTTCTGCCGAACATGTTTACTCTGAGTTGCTGGAGCGTGTGGGGCGCTTTATGACGGACGACGGTGTTGATGAGGAGGAAAGGGCCTGCAGGGTTATTCTGGTCTTGTGTGTTGCCGTTGCTGCTATTTTCTTCTTCACTCAGTGTAACATTACTGGGTCTGTGCTTTTTTTATTCCCCTTTGTTGGAAAGTTGGATATTCTTTTCTTATATCATATTCAATTGGGGTTTGATGGCTTTTATTGTTGATGTTTTTCTTCTGCATATTGTTTGAATTTGGAAATTCAGACCAATAGATGATATTCCTAGATGTCCTCTTCCATTCAAAGTGCCAGAAGGTGTAAAATTTGTGGAATGGGACGATTGGGCACGCAATCAGCTTATGTCTGGTGGCTGTCATTTGTTTGGAAAGTTCTCTAATCTTCAGGTACTGTCCTTCATATGGTTTCTGACATAGTACACATGTTTGTAAAAGGGCTTGTCTGCTGGTGGGTTTTGTTCTTGGTTTATACCAATTACTTGTTTGTTTTCTAGTTTATAGTTTTTGCTAAAATGTTGGTCATGAGGACGAAAGACTTGCTATTTGAAGGGACGGTGTCTGCCATATATGGAATCAGAAGCATTTCATGGTGGCTTGCCAGGATCTTACTTTTGCAACAGAGAATTTTAGATGAACATTCTTCCGAGTTGTTTGATCTATTGCAAGTGAATATGGGCGAAACTCTACATCATTTTGGCACTTTGGAGCAAGTAACAAGTTACTGGGGTACCAATTTATATGATGATGAAGCCTCTAGTATTGTATCAACGGTCCATTTGGAAGCAGGAATAACAGACTATGCCTATGGACGGGTTGATTCATGCAGGTAGTCTTTAATTCTTGCAGTGAGAGGACTTATTTAGAGTTATATGTGGGCCATTTGAAGTAGATGTTTAGGGATTCAGATGAATCTGTTCTCTTCTCCTTCATTCTGCATGTCATTATGTTAATTTTTATTTATACTCTATATTTTTTGGGATGCTTTTCAATCTGAATCTCATGATGTTGTGATGCTTACTCATTGATCATGGTAGATAAGGATCACAGGATAGAAGCTTCTAGTTTCCTTTTATTAATCAGAGGTTTAACTTTGAATTTTGTGCAGACCATGTATATTCTAAAGCAAAAAGGTTGTGCCTTTCTAAGAAATTATATCACATTGCATTTATTTTTTGTTTACCAAAGAACCTGAGTTGCTTTCTCAAACCACTCTTTGAGTGGAAGCACCTTCATCTCCTAAGTCAGAACTCTGAAATTGCATCTTTGAGGCCACTGTATCATAACCCTTGATGAAGAAACTAGACCATAACAGGATAGATCAACTTGTGGGCATTATTTTGTCTGCAATTGAACTCTTGCAAAGAGACTTATTGGTTTAGATCTTCTTTTATTGACCAGTTTCTTTTTTTGCTTCAATATATAAGGCCTTTGTGATTCTTTGAATGCTTTATTCTCTTTTCTTATTTATAAAGATTCTAACTATTTGTGCTTGCAACATAGGAGATTGTTTGCAGAGAGAAGGATTGCATGCATGATTATTGTCTTTTTAAATCCATTGCTGTCCTTTCAATTATTACGATGCCATTTTCAATTAATGTGCATGAGTCATGGAGTGAATGTTAACTTCGATTGCCAGTCTAATAGTTGTTTAGTGTAGTGAACTTTGTTTGTTTTAATGTTCTATCTAAAACATTTCTGTTATCTCAGACTACATTTTGGATCAGCTGAAGCATCAGCTGGGCTGCAGCTTTCTATCACTGGGGTTCTTGGTTACCGTACTGTACATCAGGTTTAACTTTTTAAAAATCTTATTTATTATTATTATTACTGTTCTTGTTACTAGTATTGTTATTGTTGTTGTTATTATTATTATTATTATTATTATTATTATCATGATTATGAGAAAATCATGTGATGGATTAGCAAAATAAATGGCTTGATTAATGCTTGTATAAAGGAATGATTTTATGTTTTATTGATAGGATGCCATGTATTTTGAATCTTCAATTTTAAATTTGTATTCTTATATACATGTTAAAGACGAATGAATGAAATACAGCCCTCTGAGGTTTTGTGTTCATGAATGTAGGCTTTCAGCAGCTGAAACCATGCATATCCTCTCTTGTTGTTTTCTCCATTCTTCCTCTTGTTCTAAATTTCACAATTACTATTATTGTTACTGCTAGTATAAATCCATAGGAATTCATGCTTACCGCTAAGGATCACTGCTGGATTACAGGCAGAGCCAAAGGCACAAAGGGTACTTCTTGTCAATAGAAGCTCATCGAATAGTGGTGCTACTGTTACTGGCTGTGATTCCACAGTTAATGAAGAGACTTTGCAGCTGCCCCAGCATGAATCCTCTGACATCCTTATAACACCAAAGTTGGTAGAGAATGGTGATGAATCTGGATTTAGCACTCAATGCAATAAAAAAAGTAGCCTGGGTGGTGCTTCCCCTTTAACAGCAGTCCAGCAGGCAGTGATTCTTGCGCAGTGCCTTTTAATTGAAAAAAGCACTAGACAAGATGAATTGCAAAGTAAGTTGCTTATATATGTTGCATCTGATCCCTGATCTGAATCCTTTGATGGTATGAGTTTGGCTTGATCCCATAGTGATTGCTTCTAGAAACAGAACATTGTTATTCAAGTAATGTATAATCAGGGTTTTGTTGCAATTCTTAGGTTGTGGAATTGTTAGTTGTTAAGTACCCCTTTTTTCTCTTTTTCATACTTTGACTGTAGTAGACAATGGAAGTATTTTAAAGGTTTCTCTTTTTTATGTTTGTGCTAGTGGAATTTCTTATAACCATTTTTTGGGATGAAGAGACGCAAAAAAAAAAGAAAAAAAAAAGGAAAGAACAATAAAAAAGATCTGTACTTATCTTGAAACTTTGGGATTTTATTGAGAATATTGTGGAAGCTTCCTTTTATGATAAAAAAATCTGAAAAGTTGTTCAGTTGGGGCCCTGCACTTTAGTGTGCCATTGATACAAAAGATACCTGTATACCTGTTTGCAAATAAGATTTCTTTTTAATTTTTTTTAATGTTGTATGCAAAAGATACCTGTATTCAATTTTTTTTAATGTTGTATGCAAAAGATACCTGTATTCAATTTTTTTTAATGTTGTGGTCAATATTTTATAAATATCGTTGAAGTCCTGTCCGCATACAAAGGGAGTTCATAGACATAGTAAAGGACTTAAAAAGTCGCAAGATTTTGATAAAAATGGCTCTTCCTTAGTCGTCTCCTTGTCCAGTAGTTCTAATGAGTCAATGAAATTAGCACTTTAAGCATATTCACATGGATCATTGGCATTTATGGGGTTGGGACTTGGGATTCCCAAAGAAGTTATGAATGGGATTTTTTCATGTGTTTGTTCAAGCATTGGAGATTTCCATAACTAAGTGTGCATCAAGAGGCTTTATCTCTGTGCTAATGTGTTTTATCTGCCGGCATTGTAAGTCTGATTTTCAATTTTTAAATTGATGATGTGGCTTGGATATGCTGGAATAGACTTTTTTGACCTTTTTAGGAGTATTGGGTTTGGTTCTCCACATTTTGGGTTACAATTCCAAAATTTTTGGTATTAGAAATGATAGAAGAGGATGCTAAATTTGCTTGGAATCTTGCCTTCCTTGAGCTGTTGTGGGGTATTTGGAGGAAGTGCCATGTTCTTCCTTTCAGTTTGTTGTGGGATAAGGTGTTTTCTTGGCTTCTTTGTGATCTTCCACTTAATGGTGCTTCTGGAGGAATTTCTCTGTGTCATGCTATATGAATGGAGAACACTACTATATTAATTTCACTTTTGTTTGCTTCTTAATTTTGGAGGCCTTATTTGTATTCCTTGATTCTTTTCTATATATTTTTTCTTGCCAAAAATTTTTTCCCCACATGTTGCGATGGAGAGTAAAGGAATAATTGTCTTTAGAATTTTGAGTATTAAATGTTCTTTTGGCTTTAGTTGTTTACAAAATGATGAAAAATTTCAATGGTATGTTTGCAGCTTTCTTAAGACTTAAGGTTTACTTTCTTGTTGGTTGTCCTATTGTATTGCACAGTAAACTAATAGTTTTTGTTGGGAGCAACAGTAGGCTAGAACATTATTTAGTTTTCACGTGGTGTTGTTTGGCTGCCTTGTTATTTCATGTGCTAGGTTTGAGTTATTGTGATTTTTAACTTTTTGAGCTTCCATGGATGAGTTTTTCATGGATTCTCAAGTTCCTTGCCTAGGTGTTTGGTATGGTGTTTATATGATATATGGACTTTTTCTCTACACGCTTGAGAATTGAGATGCAATTCGATGTTGACATGTTTTATCATTAGATTTGTGTAGTCTCTACATTAAGGTATATAATGATTTGGTAATTGTGTCCTTATGCTTTAGTAATAAGCATCTTTTTTTCTATTTTTTTTAAAAAATTTAATTATGATTTCAGGATGGGATATGGCTCCATTCATAGAGGCAATTGATTCTCAGTCATCATCATTATTCATAGTAAGTATGCTAACGTTATTATTCCTAAGATAAAAATGTTGAATGTATTATAGTTACTAAGAAATAGCTTTTAATTTTATTAAACTTGGAGTCTAATATTCTTCTACATTCTACTTCAAACATAAGGGTTTCTCTTAGGGGTAAAAACAAAAGCTAGTGTTTTAAGAGAAATAATTGCTTTTTTCACTGCCATTAGGTTTATTTCATTTGAATCTATGTGTTATTGTGGAGCGAAGTTATTGAATATGGTTGTTGCTTTATTGTATTTAAGTTATGTTGCTTTCCCTTTTTTTTACTGTCCAATATGAAAGTTCTTTTTTTAATTTTTAATTTTAATTTTTTTTTAATAACATTTGATATTTTGTTCTCCTAGCTAAGGTATCTATGCAACTTCTTGCGTATCCGTTGGGAGTCAACGCGTAGCCATACAAAGGAGCGTGCTTTAGGAATGATAGAAAAATTGGTATGTGTTGTATCTCCCTTTCTGATTGGCAAACTTTGTTAGCTTATCATATTTTTGGGATTTTATACTTTGCTTTTGCTGATTCGGAAATGCTTTTTCGTCAGAAGTTCCTTTTATTGCTTTAAGTTTATTTAGCCATTTGGACTAGTTTGTGGTTGTGTTTAACAACATGATCCTTAGGAAAGGAAATGCAGTAAAGATGAAAAGAACTTTGTATTTTAGTCTCTAACATCATTCACAACAAGCTTATTCGGATAATTATGCAACTAAGGATGTTTTGGTAATTTATTATTTTCTCATCACATATTGTGATCTTTGAATTTAGCGTTTCTGCTGAATGTACCCTAATCTTATATGTTTTTAAGAGATTAACTAGTCTTGGGTGTTTCTATTTCCTTACCTTTTTTTCCTAGAGCTACATGTTTTTAAGTTCACTTTATTTATATTTTTGTCTCTAGCCTCTAAATACAAGCATCAATTTACCATCAATAGTACTTTGAAGAGGTTTCCCTTAATCTCCACATGGATTCATGTCTTTGCATTTGCCATTTATCCAAAATTTATTGTATATGCATGCCAGTTTCTGTGAATCTTTCTTTAACTTGAAATGTCTAGATAATCAATAAATTTGTTTACTTTCCTTTTGGAACCCTGATATTCTTGGCTGATTTTCTTATGGTATCCATGATGAATATATCATATTGTTTTAATGCTGTCTTTGATCTTTTGAGTGGTTTACGAATTTATTTTTCTATAAACACACATAAACATACAATGTTAGTCATTCACAGTTTATGTAGTTTCGATTTAATAGTTCTAATATCTTTTTCATTAACAAAAATTATAAAGATCTTGTATTCTAACCTTCTTGGGGGAGAAAGCTCTTTTCTTGGCATCTTTATGTGCTATTGTTTTTGAGGCGTGTCCCTAGATGTCATCCAGCTTGATTGCAGAACATTACTCTACTTGTCTTGCTTTTTTTTTTTTTTTTATATATATATATATCTTACTTGGTCCATTCTGATTTATTCTGATTTCAAAGCAATTCGTTTCGCGTAAGTAACAAGACAGTTGAATATAGGTCTACATATCCAAGCCAGTTTGTTTTGGAGCTAAGACTTGATTGCGCTGAGTATCTGAGGCATAAAAAATTGATTAGCAGAGGCTCTTGGATTTTCTTATATTCGTCGATCTCTTCTTGGCATCTTCACTGCAGTCCCGTATTCCCTTTCCTTTTCCTTTATCTTTCTCAAAATGTGTGCTTTTAATTCCTAAAATCTCAAACTCAACTAAGTTGAAATTCCAACATCTCATCAATTTGAAGCAATCTATTTAAATTTCTTTAGGTCAAAGCAGTTTACTTTTGATACCCGCAAGCTCACTTGGTTTTGCTGCCTTTGTTGTTTATAGCCATATAAGATCCAAGAAGCATATCCTTGGATGTACTGTTGATGGCTTTCCTTAGAATTTACATTCTTTGAATGGCCCAGTTTGACAGCCCTTTCTTGTTTCTATTACCTTCTATAGTTACCAAAAGCATGTCTTCTCAAAATATGGCTATATCCATTTGATATTTGATGTAAGGAGGCTCCCATTTTGTGCATTTTAATTTTCACCTTTCTTTTGGTTGGTATGATATACTATCAATCATAGTCATTAAAGGCTTAAGGTACTAAGGGATCTTGGAGCCTAGGTGCAAGGCGCAAGGCGCAATCGCGTGCTCGAGTGAAGTGAGGCACAAAAATAGCAAATAAAAAGTAAATTATATGAATACTATTAATTTTAGTTAGGATATTTATGAATTATATAAACACTAAAAATTTAGTTAATATATTATTAATTGCACATAAAAATATATGCATTTTATTATTTATTTCATTACATTTTGCTATTTTATTCTAAAAAATAACAAATAAAAATATATGCATTTTATTCTCCAAGGACCAGAAAAAGCCGAGTAAATCACGACTTCAAGCAGCTTAAAAACATGACGGGCGGATAGTCTTTAAGGAGTGAAGGGCAAGAAGAACAAGAAGAGAAGAAGGAAGAAAGAGATGAGAAGAAAATGAAAAAATACAGATGATGTCTTCAAGGAAAAAGCAGAAAAGCTAGATGAGAAGAAGAAGAAATAAAAGAAAGAACCTGGATTTGCTTCTGCCCATCCTTGCTTCTTCTCCTCCTTCTTCTTGCTTTGGATCCCTGGTGTAGTTGTGCCTGGGTGAGCCTTGGCGCCTGGCTCGCCTTAGGAATGGCCCAAGGTGCAGTTCACTCCGGTGCCATTTTTGACCCTCTTTCCAGCTATCCTGTGCTGCTACTTGTTCTTTTGGTAATTTGGTTGGCTCTCTTGTTTGTACAATCTCGGGCATCTCCTATTCTTTCACGTTTTATTTATTTTTACCATGGCATAAAGTAAAGAGGTCTTGATTCCTAACTTTGATAATCCTTCTTTGCAAATGAGTCCCGTAAAACTTGATGGAACAAATTATCTTGCTTGGTCAAGGTTTTGTTTGTTATTTATTAAGGTTAGAGGACTGCAAGGCTACGTCATTAGTAATAAGAAGCAATCGGATGAGAGTGATTCAGATTTTCCTCAATGGGACTCGAATAATTGTTTTGTTATGACATGGTTACTTAACTCTATGCAATCTCATATTTCCAAGTCCTATGACATTGGTACTTAACTCTATGCAACCTCATATTTCTAAGTCCTATTTATTAATTAATACGCCTTCAAAGATATTGAAGGCTTTGTTCTTAACTTATTCCAAGATTAGGAATGAGGTCCAAATTTATGATATTTGAAATAAGATCCATAGTACTAAGCAAGGAGAAATGACTACTCCCAATTTTATTCTGAGTTATGTTGCTTATGGCAGGAGCTTGATTACTATCAGGACTTTCAGGCAAACTGTACTAGAGATGCATTCAAATTTCGGAAAATGATTGAAAAGGAGTGGGTCTATAGTTTTTTTTTTTCAGGGTTGAATAACGAATATGATCCAATTCGGGTCCAAGTGTTGGGGAAAAACCCTTTTCTTTCTCTAGAAGAGGCCAACGCCCGTGTTCAACAAGAGGAAAGTCGTTGATATGCTATGCTCTATACTGCACCAATTGAAAAGGTTGGGTTGGCTACTAGTTTGAGCACACCGCAGCCTCCTAATTCTGAGAAAGATTATCTGCATTGTGACTATTGTGGAAAACCATGGCATACGAAGGAGACTTGTTGGAAGTTACATGGTTGTCCCACAAATGCAGATTGAGCAGGATCTCTTGTTGACAGAAGATCCACTTCTGGCTATTGCACATTTGTGGGAGGGAACTTTGTCATCTGGAGGAGAAAAAATAAAAAGTCGTTGCTTGGTAAAGTGCTGAAACAAAATACAGAGTAATGGCCCAAGGTGTGTGGGTGAGCTTTTATGGTTGCCGAAGTTATTCGAGGAGAGGAGGTTGCCCGAGAGAGACAAGATAACTTTGTATTGTGACAACAAAACTGCAATCAGTATAGCAAAAAATCCAATTCCATGTGACCGAATACTCTAAAATTCTCCAAAATTCTTTAGAAAAAGTTATCCAAACAAAGCCTATTTTATGGCTTCATTTTGCTTGTAAATTCATGCCCTTGTTGGTAATTATCTTCATTTAGTATTTTCTTTTTTAGTTTGTAGTTGCTTATAGATTAGGTCTTTAAATTGTAGTGATTCTTACTATACTGTCAAAAGTTGCATTTTGCAATCTTTTAATTGCTTTGCTGGTGTATTTGAGTCTCTTGCCATTCTTTCTTCCCTTCATAATGTTTGGAGATATTGTTTGCATTGTTTCAGGTTGAGGGCATTCATAAACCTTTTACTGGGGTGGCTAAAAGGATTCCTCTTTCATATGTGGCTTATGTTCCTGCTATTCCCAACCTGCAGAAGTAATTTCTTCAAAACAATAAAAATAATTCCTTTCTTCAAAACAACTTTGTATTTATTTTTGGCTATTCTTAATGAATCTTAGTTTGTTCTAGTCGAGTTTGTAATTAATTACACTCTTTTTAATTCTTTTTCTCTCTTATAATTTAGGGAATATGGTGAACTTTTAGTGAGCTGTGGTTTGATCGGGGAGGCAATTAAAATCTTTGAGGGTTTAGAGTTGTGGGACAATTTGATATACTGTAACTGGTAAGCTGTTGCTTGATAGCCATTGTCCACGTGAACTTGTTCATTGTTTTGTAAATAGCTACATGTATTTGTTCTTTGTTTCTGGTGTCATGTGGGTCTCATGTGTGGTACTACATAATAAAACAGCTTACTGGGGAAAAAAGCAGCAGCTGTTGAACTCATCAAGACACGATTATCTGAAATACCTAGTGATCCAAGACTCTGGTATGCTAACCTCCTCCTCTTCCTTCTTTTCTTTATCTTGCAAAACTTTTTGTAACTTGTGGTCTTTGGTCCTGCTTGTTATTTCTTTTTATGTCAACATAGCTATAAGAACATAAACGGTTGAACAATTTTTGATGGACATCTGCCAATCTCTCCCATAACTCTTTTTTAGTTGATCTGATTGTTGTAATAGTGGTGGTTTTGTCCAGCACCCACAAAATGGAGTCGTCGGCAGTCGCTGACTGTTAATTTAAATTCTATGCAAAAGAAGTCTTTCAAGGAGGATTGGACCTTTGAACTTCTTTGGTGAAGAAGTATTATGGGGGTGTTGAAGAGTGGGGGGGGGGGGATATTTCTTTTGTTTCTTAGCTAAAAGAATTTTACAATGTTGAAATGTAAATGTATTGCAATGTCCAATTTGCAAGTCATCAGGTTGTAGCACAGAATTAATTGTGTTTGAGTGCACAATTTTCTTTGCAAAATGGTTTGCCCTTTTCTTTTCTTTTCTTTTCTTTTTTTTGAATATTTTCGACTAATTTGTTCAGATGAAATTGTTATTTTTTTTAAATGTAGCATACAAGAATAAGAGGCACTTTTTCTGTTTTTAGAGAATCTTAGCTGCAGAATTCTTGAGCTAAGCTCTAGTAATGAATGCATAATAAATTGTAGAAGTAACTGTAGATGTTGCTTTCCCATGAAACAAATTTCATTTGGGTTTTGTAGCGAGACAAATCTCCTGGATTCCATAATTTCAATTCAGTGAATGTTACTCGTGTATTATCAATTGTTTTCAATGAAGGTTGCCTGTGATTCACTGATTTCGCCTATTTTTTACCTACATTTAGTAGTAGCAGACTAGAATGGATATTACCATTTGCATCTGTTATCTAACATAATTGAAGTGCTTTGACTGCTGATGTGCTTAAAGATACTTGCGAAATTTTATTATATGTATAGCATGATAATGAGAAGAGTTTAATGGGATGGGCTCACTCTGGATCTTTTAGTTCAATGATTAGATACTGTATTCACATGTTGATAAACTTATTTTCTAGGTGTTCGTTGGGTGATATTACAAATGATGATAGTTGCTATGAAAAAGCCCTTGAAGTTTCTAACAACAAATCTGCCCGTGCAAAGGTGATTTTCAGTGCTTTCAATCAATCTACACTGGCATGCTTTTAGGTTAATATTTTCTTGAGCTAGTCCATTTTGTATGCCAGAGATCTCTTGCTCGTAGTGCATATAATAGAGGGGATTATGAGACATCTAAAATCCTTTGGTATGTTTGCTTATTTTACTACAATTCCTTTCTATGAATTGCATATGATATTATTTATTGAGAAATACAGAGAATCAACTCTGGTTACACCACAGGGAGTCTGCAATGGCCTTGAATTCTTTATATCCAGATGGTTGGTTTGCACTTGGTGCTGCTGCGTTGAAGGTATCTATGCTATTTTTGGTTCAGTTTTCTGGTATTTTATTTTATCTCTGCAGGTTTTGGAACTTACTAATGAAAATACTGGTACAGGCTAGGGATGTTGACAAAGCTTTGGATGGATTTACTCGAGCTGTTCAACTGGATCCTGAAAATGGGGAGGCTTGGAATAATATTGCATGCTTGTATGTTATCCTTTTCTTTTCTTGTTCTCCTCTTTCTTTGTCTTTTCATTCATCCCTACTATAAGATTATATAGTTCTAAATAACGTAATGGCTGTTGTTTTAAAGATTTTTGAAGGGTCTAGCATCCGTTGCCCCTATAAGATTACATAGTTTTAAATAACATAACCGCTGTTATTTATAGGTTTTTGGGGTCCGTTATTCGTTATTCCGTTATTTAAAAGCATCCTACAAGTTCTACAGGTAATAGCCATTACCACCATATGTAATGGCAACAGCCATTGTTACGGCAGTCATTGTCCCCAATAATGCATTTGCTAGAAGTGACATGCACACATAGTTTTCTTCCTTTCTTTTTATTTTTGAGTGTTCCAATAATCCAAAGTAGGTGTTTCTAATCATATTCTCTCAAAATTTTACTCAAATTTCCCTTCCAATTTTACAAATCTCATCATAAATATCTCTACTCTACTGTTGGTTCTTGTTACAGGTTATAGGAAGTAAATATGTTGATATAGGAAGTATTGATAGATATGTTAGTTGCTTAATCTTAGGATTGCATAATCATAGATTTGATTTTCTTTCATTTCTATATAAGGTTTTTCATGTATAAATTTATTGTAATCTCTATTATAATAGACACAATAAATATTACCATTCTATATGGTATCGGAACCTCACACCTAGAGATTTGAATTTTTTTCCTGTTCTGTTTGGAAATTTGGGGCTTCTGTTCTTTTAGGTTACCCTTATAGGTTAACATGTCTCTTACCGCTCTCCAGGCAGGACGCCGGAGAGCCGGCGAAGCTACCCTAAAGAGCTGACGGTTGTCCGGCCAGCAAGTGAGCTTCACGTGCAGCAACAAGTTTTCTAACATCGTCCCATTCGCCAGCGTGTGGAGGCGCATCGCGTGTCCGTTGCTGCTTCGGCCACCCTCGCCGAAGTCGCCTCGAAGCACCTTCTTTAGTTTTGTGGTGCGTTTGCCGTTTTGGTGTTGGTGTTTGGTGGAGGTGTTTTTGGTTTGGATTGCATTCTGGTACTGTTCACGTCTTGTTTCTTCTGTTTCTTTTGTTGCCATTACTTTAGGTTGGTTGTTCTCATGGCTGAAGTTAAAAATACCGTAACTGAGGTGATTCCTGTGATAACTAAAATTACAGAAAACAAATTAAATGGATCTAATTTTCTGGATTGGAATAAGACTATCCGTATTTATTTACGAAGTATCGGAATGGAGGATCATATCCTCCAATTGATGACACTAGAAAGATTGGATGAGGGATGATGCTCGATTATTTTTGCAGATTTGAAATTCCATTCATAGTGAGGTAATCAACTTTATTAATTACTATGAATTTGTTAAAGAATTAATGGTTTATTTGGAGTTCTTATATTCTAGCAAAAAGGAATATTTTTTGCATTTATGATGTGTGTAAGACGTTTTATCGAGCTGAGAAACATGACAGAACATGACAGAACTCTGACTTCATATTTTATGGATTTTAAGATTGTGCGAGGAACTTAATGTCCTGATGCCTTTTAGTACAAATGTAAAAACTCAACAAGTTCAATAAAAGCAAATGACGCATAGGGTTTTCTTGTAGGTCTTTCTTTAGAGTTTGAGACAGCTAAATCTCATATTCTTTCTGACTTACATGATGTTTTCATTAGGGTGTTGCATGCAGAATCTTCCTTTCCAATTCTTATACACACCACTAGTGCCCTTGTTAGTCGCAATGACAGTGGCAGAGAATAACAGAGGTGGGAACAGGTTTTGATGACGGTAGAGGATCTCAGCGTCTTGGAGAAGTAGTTCCTACTTCGGACTCTGATGGAATCATTTGTTATTACTGTCATGAATTTGGACACACTAAAAAGACATGCCTGAAACTTCAGAATAAGAATCAGCCCTCATAAATGGCACGTATGGCAGTTGAGGTCTAATCAGGAAATTTTGATATTTGCAGATGAGTATGCACAATTCACTTAATATCAGGCATCTCTGAAATTCTCTAATTCTTCTATCACTGCAACTGCCAAGTCAGGTGGCTCTACTGCATGCCTTGTGTCTTTATCCTCCAAATGGGTTATTGAGTCTGGTGCTACCGATCATATATATAGTAATTCTACCCTTTTGTCCAATCTTAAGTCTCATGCATCGTTGTCTTATGTTACTCTTGCTAATGTCACTAAATCTTCTGTCGTGGGTTCTGGGCATATCAATTTAACACCTTCTCTTTTTGTATCCTCTGTGTTATATCTTTCTAAATTTTCCTTTAATTTACTTTCTGTTAGTAAACTCACTCGTACATTGAATTTTTGAGTCTCATTCTTTCCAGTCTTTCCTGATCATTGTGTTTTTTAGGATCTTTCTACAAAGTAGATTATTGGTAGAGGGCGTGAGTCAGAGGGATCTTTACATCTTAGATCAGCAACTACTTAGATCTCTTACATGTTCCGCGAGTTTAACGCCTTTTGATATTCATTATCGATTGGGGCACCTTTCTCTCTCTGCTTTAAAGAAATTATGTCCACTGTTTCACTTATTATCTGTTTTAGATTATGAGTGTTGTCAATTTGCCAAATATCACCGTTTACCTGCAGTATTTCGAGTCAATAAACGGGTTTCGTCCCCCTTTGAGTTAGTATATTCAGATATTTAGGGTATTTGTCCTATTGTATCTAATTATGGTTTTAAGTATTTTGTTATATTTTGTTGATGATTTTTCTCGCACTACTTGGTTATTTTTAATAAAGAGTCATTTAGAATTATTCTCAATCTTTTGTGATTTCTATGTTAAAATTCAAACTCAATTCAATATTTTTATTCGAATATTGCAAAGTGATAATGCTAAAAAATATATTTTTTTAAAATTTCAAATTTATTTGTCACAAAAAAGATTCTTCATCCGTCTTTCTGTGTTGACACTCCTTGATAGAATGCCAAGCCCTAGGCTCCTTCCCTTCAAATGCAATCAATTCTATCTTTGACAACATGGATTCAATAGTAGGGAATTAACAGAGTTACCTTGTTCTTTAAGAGCCCCAAGCTTGGGTTTAGGAAGCAGCTGTCTATTTTTTGGTATTGCCCCCTTCGCTGCTCCGTTTTCTTGGACCCCTTTGGAATTGCTATATTTTTCTTTGCCCTTTGCTTTCATATCTCCTAGCATTATCCCTCCCATGAAGGCTCGCACCTCATCTCTAAATCCATCACTCTCAACATTTGCTTTGCTGACTGTTTCTTTTAGTGCCTCCAAAATCCCGTATTTTTCTGTACCGCAGAATGCAAGAATCTGACTTGCTCCTCCAATTTCGCCACTCTTAACTTCTTCTGGGGTTACCACTACACTCTGTCATCTTGCGACTCCTAGAGATGAACAAGATCTTGGTCCACCTCCTAAAGTGCTGTGATACCAACTTGTCACAAAAACCCTAACTGTGGGTCTCAGTAACCATAGAAATACAAGAAAAGAAGAAGAGTTTGGGGAGGGGAGATAGAATGCAGAGAAAGAGAAGAGAGAAGAGATAAGAGAGAAGTATTAGAGAAAAAGATATATTTTCTTCATTGATCTTCGAAGATGTCTAATACAACTGAGCTGTAAACTCTTATACTCTAGCTGGAATTAGTTATTCTCAACTAATTGTAACTGCCTACAGCTACCCTTTAACAACCTTTCCCTCCAGTTCCCTAGACTTCCTAACCTTCTTCTCTTATATGTAACAGAGGGGATATGAAGTGCCTTCATATCTTAGGCAGGTTGTTTAGGGTAACTAAGGAAAATAGGATCTTCTCAACACACTCGCTCAATTAAGCATGTGGTGGAATGCGCTTTTTGACATCAGTAAAATTGTTTATTGGTTATGAAAATAAACAATAACATGCATTGGAGCTAAATAAAATTACGAGTTGCTATCCAACTTTTCCCAATAAGTTAAAAGGAAAATTTTATGTATTTGGCCATTACTATTCCTTATTTCTTTATCACTGAGGACTGTAATGATTTAAAATAAGATGAATAACCGTCTTGTAATTTATAAGACTAGATATGTGTTTATTTATGAAGAACAAAAGAGATCGGGGATTCAATACAAACCCTCGTAAGTCTTTCCTAAAGCCAATTGGAAGCATTTTCAATTCTATTTTTACTATATTATAAAATTGAAAATCAATTTCTCACCTTAGGTGTTGCTCATAATCGTAACCTGAGCCCATATTGGAGAAGATGTAGTACATTACAACTGTTATTCTTTTTCTATTAGTAGGAAACCTAATGTGTCTTTTTATTTTTCTTTACCTATTTTTTCAATTTTATTTCACTTGCAAGGTTTGCTTTTGTTGGCATATTTACTGGTTCTTTGAATTAAAGAATGTTGGTGTCTGTACCAGCTATATAACTTGTAAATCTTGCAATAATATACTTCCCATATTATTATATGCTCATTCCTTGGGCATGTGAAAGGGCCAGCCCTAGATTGTGCATTTTGCTAAAGAAGCAAAAGAGCACACGATTTGATGATAAATAATAGGCAAAGCTAATCCATTTCCTTCTCTGGCCACCAAAACTGCATTTAGATCTAAGGTCCTTAACCTTAATGTCCTTTCTTCCTATGAATAAGAGTTGTAAAGTGGAATTTATTTCATATCACAATATAAGCAGCGGAATAATAATCTATATTATATATTGATTTTCTAAGATGTGCACCTAAATTCATGTTGTAATAAACCTATACATTGCACCTTGTGCGTTCTTTGCTTTTGTTAAATTTGGTTCAAATTTAATTCCGTCCAAAAGGTAATTCAAGAGGGAGTAGGAGTGTCTAAGGCCACATCCCCTCACGTTCAAAACTCCATTGGAATAGAGTGGAGGCCCAACATCGGTGAGAGGCTGATACCATGTTAAAATTGGGTCAGGCTTAATTTACCAAAAAGCTAGCTTAAAAGTTAGTTTAAGAGAGACGAGTATTTAAGACCCTTGTAAGGAACACGTTACCCCTGTCCTAAACAAATATGAGATTCAACGTATCCGCTCATTCCCAATGCTATACTTGAAACATATTGAAGGACCAACATCGATGTCACTCCCAATACTATACTTGAAACATATTGGAGGACCAATATCGATGGGTGGCTCTGATATCATGTTAAATTTGGGCCAGACCTAATTTATCCAGAAGCTAGCTCAAGAGAGGAGTGTTTAATGCCCTTATAAGCAGCACGTTACTCCTATCCCACGTTACCTTCATCCCAAATCAACGTGGAATTCAACAGCTTTCAATTACATCCAAAACAGTTTGCAAGTTTTATTGTGATCACCTGATGTTGGTTGTCTTTGGAGTTTGGATTTCATTATCAGTTAGTGTATCTATTGTTTCTTATACCACCTTGCCTCTGAGTCCTTTGCACTTAAATACGACTTTGTACTTATATAGGACTTAAATAGCACCTGCACTCCTAGTTAAATATCACTGATATTTAACTCCTAAATGCTTTCTGGTTCCCACAATCCTGCAAGAAAGCTAAAGTGAAACCATTAGGGCAAGGATCTTATGTAAGAAGCTGGTTGGCAAAAAATTTTGAAGCATAGGATTGTTTCCTAATTTCCCTCTTCTGGGGTATAAAAAGATAATATTTATTGTATTTTATAATAGAGATTACAACCTATTTATACATGAGAAACAACCGTATCTAAATAGGAAGGAAAATCAAGCCTATGATTATACAAACCCTAAGATTAAGCAACTGACCAATTTATCAATATTTATTTCTTATATTAACATATTTACTTCCTATAACCTATAACACTCCCCCTCAAGTTGAAGCATAGATGTTAATCATGCCCAACTTGTTACATATATAATCAACTCGAGTCCCATTTAGAGCTTTAGGGAAGATATCTCCTAGTTGTTCTCCAGTTCAAATATGTCCTGTTGATATTATCTTTTGTTGGATCTTTTCACGAACAAAATGACAATCAATCTCGATGTGTTTAGTCCTCTCATGAAATACTGGATTGGAGGCAATGTGGATAGTTGATTGATTATCACACCACAACTTAGCTGGCATCGAATTTGTGAACCCAACTTCTTCCAATAGTTGACGTACACCACAAGACTTCACAAACGGCTTGTGTCATGCCTCGATATTCAAATTCAGCACTAGAATGGGAGATCATATTTTGCATCTTACTTTTCCATGAGACTAGGTTACATCCCACAAAAACACAATATCCAGTAGTTGACCTTTTATCAACCTTCGAGCTTGCCCAATCAGTATCAGAAAAGCATTCAATATTTGAGTGTCCATGGTTACCATAGAATAGGCCTTGCCCTGGGGCCCCTTTAAGGTAACAAAGAATCTGCCCAGAGCATCCCACTGGGCAACAATAGGAGAGGACATAAACTAACTTACCACACTCACTAAATATGTAATATCAGGACGAGTCACTGTCAAATATTCAGTTTGCCAACTAATCTTCTATACCTTTCAGGATCTACAAATGGCTCACTGTCTTCTGTGGTAAGTTGAAGGTTAGGGGTCATTGGAGCATTACAAGGTTTATCAAGAACATATTTTCTTTGAGATAAGAAGATGTTTTTCTTACACCGCATAACTTCGATTCCCAAGAAATATTTCAAGGAGCCCAAATCCTTTGTATGAAACTGTATTTTAAGAAATTATTTTAGGGATGTGATGCCAGTAACTAGGGGTGAGCATTCGGTCGGTTCGGTTCAAAACCGAACCGAACCGAAATAACCGAAAACCGAATTGCAGTATTTTACATAAACCGAACCGAACCGAATAAGAGAAATAACCGAATCAAACCGATTTGGTTCGGTTCGGTCGGTTTGATCCGTTAAACCGATTTTCAAACTTTTCATTATTCTTTTTACTCTTTTTAGATTGATTTTTAGTGTTCTAAAATTCAATCTAAAAAGAGTAAAAAGAACAATCACAGCACACAAATTCAACACACAAATTCAACAATCAAACATTCAACACACAAATTCAACAATCAAACGTACACAAATTCAACAATCAACAGCAAATAACACTTGCCAAAATAACACTTGCCGACTGAGGGCTGTGGAATAAGCACTTGCCGACTGAGGGCTGTGGAATAAGCACTTGCCGACTGTCCGACGACGCGTGGAGAGCCGATAGAGTACAACGACCGACGCCGATGATGAATCAATTCAGTTGAGAGGAAAGTGGAGGCACAGGTGCGAGAATCTCGCGGCGAGATGAGAGATTGTCGACTGCCCGACGACGCGTGGAGAGCCGATAGAGAGCAACGACCGACGCCGATGGTGAATCAGTCCAATCGAGAGGAGAGTGGAGGCACAGGCGCGAGAATCTCGCGGCGAGATGAGAGATGGAGCAGAGCACAGAGAGAGAGATGGAGCAGATGGAGCAAAGCACAGAGAGAGAGATGGAGCAGATGGAGATGAGAGATGGAGCAGATGGAGCAGAGCACAGAGAGAGAGATGGAACAGAGCACAGAGAGAGAGATGGAGCAGATGGAGATGAGAGATGGAGCAGATGGAGCAGAGCACAGAGATGAGAGGAGCACTGGCGGCACGCACGAAGACATAGAAATTTGTTTTAGATTTAGGGAAGGGAAGGGAAGGGAAGGGAAGGGAAATAGGGAATAGGGAACTATTAAAACGACGTAGTATAGGTGATTTCGGTTCGGTTCGGTCTAATCGAAATTTTTACGTCTAAAACCGAACCGAACCGAAATCACCGATTTTTTAAAAATTTCAAACCGAACCGAACCGAAAAAAAATAAAATCGAACCAAAATTTTAAAATTAATCGGTTCGGTCGGTTATTTCGGTTTAAACCGAATACTGCTCAGCCCTACCAGTAACGTCACTTCCTGTTATAACAATATCATCCACATATATTACAAGTAGAATTACTCCACTATCAGAATTTCTATAAAACACTGAGTGATCACACTTACTCATCTTCATTCCAAACTGTTGGACCACCTCACTAAACCTGTCAAACCATGCCCGAGGACTCTGTTTCAAGCCATAAAGGGATTTCCGCAGGCTACAAACCTTGCCTGACTTTCCTTGAGCAACAAAATTAGGTGGTTGCTCAATATAAACCTCCTCCTGAAGATCTAATATCCAGTTGATGCAAAGGCCAATCATGTGTAGCTGTCAAGGAAATAAACAATCGAACATATGCGAGCTTGGCAACTGGGGAGAATGTATCAGAATAGTTAACTCCATAAGTTTGTGCATAACCTTTGGCCACTAAATAGGCCTTGAGGCAAGCAACAGATCCATCATGGGTTTACTTTCACTGCAAATACCCATTTGCACCCAATAGTCTGCTTTCTTGGGGGCAAGGACATCAACTCCCAAGTACCATTAGCATCAAGGGCCATCATTTTCTCTTCCATTGCAACACGCTAGCCAGGATGGGACAAATCCTCAATAACAGTTTTGGGAGCTGAAATAGAATCTAAAGCAGGGGCAAAATAAAGAGAACAGGATAGTTGATTATAAGAGATTCAAGATGAAATAGGACAAGTGCAAGTATGTTTACCTTTGCGAAGAGCAATGGGCAAATCCAAATCAGACAGTGAAGGATCAGCGGGAGCAGGACCTATCGACGAAGAAGCGGGTAGTGGAGCGGAGTCAGAGTCCTCTAAGCGTCTGGAATACACATGAAAGATGGGAGGGCGACCTAGCACATGAGCGGAAGGTGTAGGAGTAGTCTGAGGAGACAGAGAGCGAACAATGTATAACAAGAGGTCATCTTCCTCTCCCTGGGTGTTATAAATAGATGATGGTGGAAAAAATGGAGTGGACTCAAAGAATGTTACATCCGCAGACACAAGATATTGATTCAGATCAGGAGAAAAATGATACCGTTTCTGACGTTGAGAGTAGCCAAGGAAGGCACGTTTGAGTGATTTGGGATCTAACTTAGTATCCTGGGGACGAACATTACGAACAAAACAAGTACACCCAAAGATATGTGGCTCAATTGGAAACAAATATTTAGTGGGAAATAAAATGTTATAAGGGATATCACCATGAAGGATGGAGGAAGGCATGTGATTGATCAAAAAACAAGCAGTGGATACAGCATCAGCCCAAAAACTTTTAGGTACTTTCATTTGGAATAAGAGGGCTCTGGCTACTTCAAGAAGATATCGATTTTTTCTTTCGGCAACTCCATTTTGTGAAGGAGTGTCAACACAAAAGGACTGATGAAGAATCCCTTTTTGCAATAAATAAGATTGAAATTCCCCAGAGAGATACTCTTTAGTATTATCACTTTGCAATATACGAATGAGAATATTGAATTGGGTTTGGATTTCAGCATAAAATGCACAAAAGATGGAAAATAATTATGAATGACTTTTCATTAAAAATAACCAAGTAGTACGAGAGAAATCATCAACAAAAGTAACAAAGTACTTAAAACCAGACTTAGACACAGTAGGACAAGGACACCAAACATCTGAACGTACTAACTCAAAGGGGGACGGAGCCCGTTTATTGACTCGAGACACTGTAGGTAAACGATGATATTTGGCAAATTGACAAGACTCACAATCTAAAACAGACAAAAAATGAAACTGTGCATATAACTTATTCAACGCCGAGAGAGAAGGATGCCTCAAACGACAATGAATATCAAAAGGTGTTAAACGCGTGGAACATGCAAGAGATCTAGGTAGTTGCTGATCCAAGACGTAGAGACTCTCTGACTCACGCTCTCTACCAATAATCTGCTTCGTCGAAAGATCCTGAAAACACACTGATCAGGAAAGAATGAGACAGAACAATTCAATACACGAGTGAGTTTACTAATGGAAAGCAAACTAAACGCGAACTTAGGGATACATAACACAGAGGATACAGAAAGAGAAGGGGTTAAGTTGACATGACCAGAATCCATGACAAAAGATTTAGTTTCATCAGCAAGAGTAACAGAAGAAGACGATGCATGAGACTCAAGATTGGACAAAAGGGTAGAATTACCTGACATATGATCGGTAGCACCAGAATCAATAACCCATTTGGAGGATGAAGACACAAGACATGCAATAGAGTTACCTGACTCGGCAGTTGCAGAGGAGGAATTAGAGGATTTCAGAGATGTCTGGTATTGGGTGAATTGTGCATACTCATCTGCAGATATCAAAATCCCCCGATCTGAAGGGGTCTCAACTGCCATATGCGCCATTTGTGTGCGCTGATTCTTATTCTGTAGTTTTTGACATGTCTTCTTAGTATGTTCAGGTTCGCGGCAATAATAACAAATGATTTCTCCCGAGTCAGAAGTAGAACCTGTTTCCCTAGAACGCTGAGATCTTTTACCACCATTAAAACCTCCCTTTTTCGGCCACTGTCATTGCGGCTAACAAGGGCACTAGTTGGGTGTGAAGGAATTGGAGACTCTGTACGCGATACCCTATTGAACACATCATGTAACGATGATATTTCAGAGTCAGAAAGAATATGAGATTTAGCTGTCTCAAACTCTGGAGGGAGACCTGCAAGAAAGCTCATAATAGCCATTTGCTTTCGTTGAGCTTGTTGAGTTTTACATCTGTACTAAAAGGTATCAATACATTAAGTTCTTAATACACTCTTTTAAATTCCGTAAAATAAGATGTCAAAGTTCTATCATTTTTCTCAGCTCGGTAAAACGTCTTATACACATCATAAATACGGAAAATATTCCATTTGCCAGAATATAAAAATTCCAAATACTCCATTAACTTTTTAACAAATTCATAGTGATTAATAAGACTAATCACCTCACTATGAATAGAATTTCAGATCTGTAGAAACAATCGAGCATCATCCCTCATCCAATCTCTACGAGTTTCATCAGTTGGAGGATCCTTGGTAAAATGATCATCCATTTCAATGTATTGATACCTTTCGACGAAGCAGACTGGTCTAGTCTTATCTGGAAACATAAAGAGATCATTTCTCTTTCCTATTAAACTGGAACAGAACTGGTCGATTCTGTTCGATCTGGTTCAGGGCCAAAACCAAATTTTTCCTTTCAAAAAAAGAAAAATGTTTGGAAAAAATTTGAACCATTATATATATATATATCTGATTAGATCAAAATCATGCTGATCTGGGGCTAAATTGAAAGTGGGACAGCTTGACCCTGTGGTCTGGTCTTGGTTCCCTTAAAAACTGGCCTGGACCAAAACTGCATCCAGGTCTAGGTGGGGTGTATTTGAGTTATTTGCTCATCCCTTTCTTGACTTTCTTACTTCCTTTTGAAACTGGGAAAAGGGGAAGGATATTATAATCCGCGCCTCTTGCAACACAACAGTATGAGTATGTTTTCTTGGGGGTCAATACTTTGTAGCTTGATCTAAAGAACATTTAATCATCCTGAAGTATATTGGCGATGCTTTTTCTGTTAGAAAATTCTTTTTACATATTCTTTCTTTCTTTCTTCCGTGGGAAATCTGAATTACCTATTATCGAAGTGCAGGCATATGATCAAGAAGAGGAGCAATGAGGCATTTATTTCATTCAAAGAAGCCCTGAAGTTCAAGTATGTCTTTCTTCTTGATAAAATTTGTCACTTCTTCTGACATAAATGTGATGTGTGTGCAAACACACAAACATATTTGTCTTCTGTTTTACAATAAATGACAAGAATTCATTCCAGACGAGATAGCTGGCAGTTGTGGGAGAACTACAGTGAAGTGGCAATGGATGTGGGCAATGTTCGTCAGGTGCAAATCTTGAATGCCAATTTACATGTTCATGCATGTGACAACTCAGTGCTTTGAGTTATGTGATAATCACATCAACTGCAGATATCTTTTTTTTTTTTTTTTCCTTCTTTATGGTTAGGCTCTGGAAGCTATACAGATGATTTTGCATATAACCAATTGTAGACAAGCTGATGCTAAATTATTGGAGAGAATCATGCTAGAAATGGAACGAGGAGCTTCAAGTAGAACTTCTAGTCATTCAATGACCAGAGATAATCATTCTACCAATCAAACTTGTTTCAGTGACTTTCATGATGATTCTATAAATGATTCAGAGACGCAAGTTGAATGGTCACGGGAAACTGAGCAGTTGGTGGAGTTGCTGGGTAAAATACTTCAGCAGGTTTGTGTGTTTTTTTATGTCAGAAATTTGATTTTTGTTCTTCAATTCCATTGTAATTTGCTATGTGTTGATGTTTTTGCCATAGTTGCGTACTTGCATATTCTTGTTTGTCATTTTCTTTTTACAACTGAAGCTAAACAAAATATCACATCATAGCTATCAATTGAGATATATCTGTCCTTGATTATTATGTTTAGCATTCACATTAAGTTACTTGGAAATGCCGGAGAATTCATCTTTGACGAGCTCTTATGTGTGTAGTTTAATTGTGGTATAAATTCAAAATACTAGTATCCTATTGGTCATGTAAGTGGTTTTTTTTTTTTGTTACAGATAATTAAAAGTAATAGTAGAGCAGATATTTGGGGTTTATATGCACGGTGGCACAAGATTAAAGGAGATCTCACAATGTGCTCTGAAGCCCTTTTGAAGCAAGTTAGATCATATCAGGTATCTTCGTAATGTGAAACATCCTAGTTCCTGCCATTGTCAATTCATGTGATTGATTTTCTATGTGGTACACTATATATGATAAAAAAGATATAACATAAGCTTTCATCCCTACTAACTGATTTTTTTTTTTTGGAAATTAGTTTTGTAATACATATGTTTTTATTATTTAGAAATGGTCATGGAATTTATATTATAAACATATAATTTTTATCACGATATCTGTTGTTCATCAATCATATAGTGTGAATCAAATGCATGCTAACGACTGTAGAATAGATGAAAGTGGACAAATTTGAGATACATGGGATGGATCTAGAAATTTATGTTAGTGGGGTCAATTGCTGATGCACTCGTATATACATTTTATATAATTGTGTAATGTTTTTCTTTTACTTTTCTTTTATATGTAATTATCAGTATCATATGAAAATATTCATCCTGCTTGCACGAGCTGATTTTGTTCTAGTTCAGAAGGCCATCACTATAATTTGTTTTTTTTGCAGGGATCTGAGTTATGGAAAGATAGGGAGAGATTTAAAAAGTTTGCACATGCCTCGTTGGAGCTTTGTAAGGTGTACATGGAAATATCTTCCCTCACTGGTAGCCGTCGCGAACTCTTTACTGCTGAGATGCACCTCAAAAATACTGTTAGACAGGCAAGATTTCTTTGTTTTATTGGGTCAGCTGACATTGATATTAGTAATTTATTTTGGATGTCCTTCACTAGTTTGAGCATAAATATTTCAGTCCATGCTTTGCTGCAAATGGAAATTGTTCAGATTTATTTTCCATTTATTTTGTAAATAATGACAATAAGTAAAACTCTTCAAATCTCAGGCTGAGAGCTTCTCAGACACAGAAGAATTCAGGGATCTTCAAGCTTGTCTTGATGAAGTGAAGATGAAGCTTCAACCCAGTTCTTTGCCGGCTTAGGAAACTTGCCAAAATCTTGTTCTGCAATCTATTTAATGGAAGGCCAAAACATCTATTTGTGACGTGATTAGAATATGTCCTGAGATTTGTTTACTATTTAATATATATTAACATGTCTTGAAATTTTGATTTCTGTTTGATCATAATATTTTTGAGAAAATAATTTAATTTATTTCTTAAAAAGATTGTCTTATTTTTTATGATTAGGAAATAATATATGCACATTATTTCGATGTACTATTTTGAATATTTTCCCTCCTATTTGTGAGCTTGCTTGTCGATCTTGAATATTGATTAATAATTACTATATAAAAAATATTTAAATTTAATATTGATTATTAATATTTAATATATTTATAACTAATATTAAGAAATTTACTATATTATTTATTAATTTAAAAAAAATTTTATATTTTAATGATAAAAATTTATGTAAAATTCAGATTCTGAAAGTTAAAAAAACATTAATGGTAATAAAAATGATGGTTATTTATAAAAATAAATATTTATATTTAGTTTAAAAATGATAAAAAATTATCAATATGAAAACTTTAATTGAATTCTATTAATTCTAAAAAAATTGAACTAATAGAATTAAAATTTTTTTTTTCTTATAAAAAATCATACCAGACAAGAGCAGTATGTTGCAGAAATCAAAACTCTGCGTCCCTTTTCTATTTTGAGACCGCCAACGTTGCAACTTGAAAAAGCACATTGAGGTGGGAACAGGAGAGCAATTGGAGTAATATTTTTTCTTTTTCTTTTTTCTATTGCTCAAAACTTCAATCTTAGCAGGGAAGTATTACATTCTACGTTAATGCGACGTTATTGCATCTCCCTCTTCTTCCTTGATCACATTAGCCTTCTTTATTGCAGCTTCCTCTTCTTCTTTTTCAATTTCAATTATTCTCTTTAATGCCTCGTTAATTGAGTCTGATACCGTTGTCATTACACAGATATATGGATGCCACCACTTCTTTTATTTTTTTAAGTCCATCACCGACGCTACGCACCATTTTTAACACTATTTTGTAAAACATCAAAATAGCGCAATATTATCTCTAACTTTCTATACCATTTTTAACACAAAAAAAATATTATGTTTATATTTCTCTCTTTAATATTATATTATTTATTTTACTTTAACTTTATTTATACAGTTTACTCAAAAAATTCATATAATTTTATATATCCACCCTAAATATTTATATATTTTACAATTTCATCCAATATTCAAATATTCAATTATATTATAAATAAATAAAAACAATTAATTATAAAAATGCATTAATTAAATATTAATTTAATAAAAAATATTACTTAAACATTAATTATAAACATACATTAATTAAACATTAATTAGCAAATTAAAAATAAAATAGACTCATACATATTAAATTATCAATAAAAAAAATACAAGCTAATTTAGATTATCATTTGAATTCATATATTGCTCCCATAAATGCTCTATTAATGCATTACGAAGTGCAAAATGGGCATCTTTATCCTTAATTTTTTTGTGTCAAGCCAAAAATTGTTCAAATCGGATCGACAACCATTTCAACAGTTGGAGCTGAAAATTTTCTACTGTCTTTAATAGATGCACTAAGGTCATGTTCATCCTCGATTATCATATTATGCATGATAATACATGTAGTTAAAATGTCATGCAATACTTCTTTTTTTCAAAAACGTGATGGCCCTGCAACTATTGCAAAACGTGACTATAACACTCCGAAAGCACGTTCAACATCTTTTCGACATGATTCTTGTTTTATTGCAAAATACTTCTTCTTCCTTGTTTGTGGTTCACGAATAGTTTGCACAATAGTTGACCATTTCAGATATATACAATCAGCTAAATAATAACATGTATTATATACTTTTCCTTGAATAACATAATGAGCGGGAGGAGCAATACCTTTAGCGAGGTCGGAAAATAAATGCGATGATTCCAAAACATTAATATCGTTATTAGAGTCAGACATTCCAAAATATGCATGCCATATCCAAAAGTCATAATCAGCTACAACTTCTAAAATAATTGTTGGCGATCCACTACGACTTGTATATTGGCCAGCCCATGTAGGACAATTTTTCCATTTCCAATGCATTCAATCGAGACTACCTAACATTCCAGGAAAGCCACGTTGCTCACCAATATAAAGTAGCCTTGCAACATCCTCAGCAGTTGGTGATCTCAGATACTGCTCACCAAATACCTCAACGATGGCTCGACAAAATCTCTTTAGACTTTCAATTGCAGTGGACCCCCCAATTTTCACATATTCGTTGGTAGCATCCGTCGGCAAACCATACGCTAACATTCGAAACACAGCTGTGATTTTTTGAAGAGTAGATAATTCAATTTTACCTACTGTATCTCTTTGTTGTTCGAAATATGTATCATGCGCTTTTATTGCATCGACAATACGAAGAAACAAATTTCGAGACATTCTATATCGTCGACGAAATATTACATCATTGAATCGTGGATTATCTGAAAAATAATCCAGAAATAAATTACGATCAGCCGCTTCACGATCTCGATTGATTACTAGATGACTTGGAACAGAGCCACCTCTAGAAACTCGATGTTGATCTTGTATTTGCTGCAAAAATCATCTTATTTCTAAGAAATTATTGATGAACTGCTCGTGTTTTCCAGTGCAAACTCATCATCATCTGAAATATAATCAGTAATATCTAAAGAAAATGATGATGAATTTTCAGCATCATTATTTGACGTATCTCCAACATAGAAATCCATTTTAATTAACGATCTGTAGAATTTTTTTGACTCGATTTTAAGAGGAACTGAAAAATATTGGAATGCCTATATCTTTGAAGAATATCTTATTTAATAGAAAAAAATCTAGGGATAGGATGCATACTATCCTAAGGCCGAGATCGAAGTGAAATACATCCAACGGTCGATTTTAAGATGAGATCTATCAGAATACTGTTGGTGTAATTATTAATTAAGATTTCATCTGACTTCATTGAAAAATGTGGGGATAGGATGCATACTATCCGAAGGCCAAGATCGAAGTGAAATCCATCCAACGGTCGATTTTAAGTTGAGATCTATCAAAATACTGTTGGTGTAATTATTAATTAAGATTCCATCTGACTTCATTGAAAAATGTGGGGATAGGATGCATACTATCCGAAGGCCGAGATTGAAGTGAAATCCAATGGTCGATTTTAAGTTGAGATCTATCAGAATACTGTTGGTGTAATTATTAATTAAGATTCCATCTAACTTCATTGAAAAATGTGGGGATAGGATGCATACTATCCGAAGGCCGAGATTGAAGTGAAATCCAATGGTCGATTTTAAGTTGAGATCTATCAGAATACTGTTGGTGTAATTATTAATTAAGATTCCATCTAACTTCATTGAAAAATGTGGGGATAGGATGCATATTATGCGAAGGCCGAGAAAGGGAGAAGGGAAGACTAATGAAAAGCAGAGCTTTGGACTTAAAGGAATTTAAAGAAGAAAATAAAATTTTATTGCTCGATTTAAATTCTATTACCGATCCAATTGCTTGTGAAACATTTCGTCAAGAAAAAATTCGAATATCAGATAAAAGAGTTCAACGTCAACAACCACCAGCGTCATCCGCATCTAATGTATATGATCAATATCTCAATAATATTGTTGGATCCGGGTCTGACCTTTCAGAATATTAAATATTTAATGTACTGTTGATGATTGTAATTTAAATTAATATATATTGTTCAATTATAATATATGTGTCACTATACTTTTTTTATATACTATATTATAAATAAATTAATTTATCATAAATACTATTTATAATTAAAAATACATTAACTTAAATTAAATTTTAATAATTATAAAAATATAAAATAAATTAAAAATATAATAAATTATGAGAATGCAAAAAATTAGAAAAAATATATATAAATTTTGGATTATATATAAATTTTAAAAAAAATAAAAAAAAACTAAAATGGCATTGCTACAGTGTCGCACCATATTTGGCGTGACACTGTAGCGCAGCACCAAAATCCCGCTGGATTTTGGTACTGCGTTGGAGGGTCATCTCCGACGCTAAATTGAAAATTAGCGTAGCGTTGGAGATGGCCTAAAATTACTCAACAATTGAAAGTGACTTTACTTTTATCTTCGAGATTTCTACATTTTTCAAGCTCTTGAATATCTTTTGCTATAATTATTTTAAAAGAATTTTATAAATCGCTTACCAAATTAAACTTTGTCATCTTAAATAATGAAGATTTACAAGAATCTTGTTTTACAAGTATGCCATTGGTTTATTTTGCTTCTACATGACCACTGGACTACCTTACCTATAATAGTTGGGTTTAGAAACGTCATGCAAGATTTTCAGCCACTCTTTTTATGATTGCAACTTTCAAGACATTATTTGCTGTAATCCTTCGATTACTTTATAGTGCAGATCAATGATGGTTTTCAAAGTTAACCGTGAAAGCGCAGCTAAGAGAGATGCAACTTTGATAGAACAAGCATCATCATCAAATCCCATAAGGAAGTTTGTCCTAAAGTTTCATTGAGTTGTATAAGAAGTTGTAGAGTCCACTATTGATATTGATGTTAATCCGCAGATTCTAGCAAGTAAAGGGAAAAAAAATAAATTTTGTGGATTTGGAGAGTGATCACGAGGTTGATTTTATTCATTATTAGAACCGATCTAAGAAGAGGGTTAAGTTGGTGATTCACTGTAACTCTCACACTCTCACATCCTTCAGGGTGCTTCTAGTGCTTGGGTGGTTCACACTAATGATCTAATAAGCTTTCCCTTACTTTCTCCATTGTTTTCGAGTATTTGTTTATCTTTTTTTTTTTTTTTTTTCTCATATTTATTTTTTAGAGGTTGGGCTTAGTGGACCAGATTTGGAGGTCGTGGTGATATCTGAGTGTTAATTCTATCTTTAATTCTACCTCCTTTCATATTGTAGCTGCAACATTGAGAGAGATAGTAGATGTCCTACTTTGATTTTATGAAAATTGCTATACTTGCTTGGAAAAGTTTGTAAGAGAAGTTTGATTGTACTGCCTCAGCTAAAATAGTTTTGAGGTGCTTGATGATTTATAGTAATGCGATAAGATTGAGACTTTGATTCCTAAGAAGCAATTTGAAGAACCCCTTAAAAGCAATGATGGGATAAATCAACTGAAATCTTCTTTTCATTTTAATTTGTCATCAGATTGTTCAAGCTAAGAAACTTGAGAAGCATAAATGTGAGTTAGGATAGTTTCTTCAACTCTTGAAAGGAAGCCAAAAAAACAACAAAAGTAATAGATTGACGACACAATATAAAGAATAGTAAAAAGTGATAATAAGAGAAGTTTATATCTTGGACTTATAAATTTATTAAAAAAAATAATACAGAGGTTGACAAACACCAAACATTAGGAAAAGTGTATTTTCAATAACAATCAAACAGTAAATAATACAAATTAGTGTTTTAATTTAACCTAAATACTAAACACTATCAGGGCCGAAACCCTGAATTTTGAACAATAAGATTTTAGGATCATTCAATCCAATCGCAATCTAAATGTAAGCTGCAATTAGCTGCAACAACTTAAGCAATAACAACCACCACTTAAATAATAGAATCATGTTTTGCCTCTACTATTAAATACAGCAAATTTTTAGCTGTCCCCTGGATTTCTATGTATTGCAATACAAACCTTTCAACTGTTTCAGTCTACAAGCATTTTCAGTTGAAGCACAGGGAAACAAAACTTGCATGTTTAAATGTAGAACTTCACTTTGTGTTAAATTCTAATACCAAATATGCTACATTCTTCCGCTTTTCCATCTATCAAATCTTCTGGAATTCAGTATATGTGAGAGGATAATAGATAGCATAGAAAATTTTGAAGTTTATGCGTTTACAGAAAATGCAGCACCCACATACGTAATTTGTAACAGGTAGCCCATGCTTCTGAAACTTCTTTCTTTTTTTTTCCTTTGGGGTTCATTACTTCATTTACATTTGAACATTATTTAATCATGCCAATACATTGACCGACTACTCATCATCACTATTGTAGTTCTGGCATAATGATAGGAGTCCGGTGTTTGTGTCATTACCTTCTCCCTCCACTTGTTTACTCTCTTCAGCTGAAGCCAGCTTGCTACCATCAGAAGCTCCGACTGGTTTCTTAACAACTGCAATCCTCACAAATGGAGATATGAGCTTGGGCTTGGCATCACTCTGCATCTTCAACGTACTTGAAGTTTCTGCTATCAACCAACCAAAAATTAAATGTCAGCACCTTCATATTAATATTCTTATCTTTTTTACTTGTATCATTATTATGCTGGGATGTAAGATAGATACTTCTACAGATATAGGACCTCTGATGCAGACAACACCCAACGTAGCTGCAAGAAATTTCACACGGCTTATACATATATATATGCCTTGCTTTAAACAAGGGGTAGGGATTAAAATAATCCAAACCGTTGATCAATCTCTATCATAACTAGTACTTTAATTTTGGACATGTTTGAGTGTAGACTCCAAAAATAACTATTGAACATAATCTAAAAAACAGAACTTACATATATTAAAAAACAGAACTTACATACATTGAGAAACAAAAAACACACACACATATATATATATATATCATGTTTTCCCTCTATCCCATTCCTCCCATAATATATGCCTTGGCACATGCTTATGGGAAAATATTGAATTAAATGCATGCTATGTCAGTAATTTGGAAATTTTGGCACATACCATCCAAGTTTGACTATAATTGATACCAAAATTAAAGGTTAGGCATATAATTGAGTAATTGACCAACTTTAAGTACTAATAATTGAAAATGAGCTAAAAAATGCCATCATTAACCATTTGCATAATCAGCATTCACCAAGAATATGGACACTTATTTATAACCATGGAAACTACTGGACTAATGAAAACCTCCAACAAAACAATCAATCAAGACTAGAAAGTGCAAAAGGAATAAAAATAGAACAGTTGACACACACATATACACATGCAAGAAAGAATGCACACTAATATATTTAATTTTAATTTGTAAAATATTCAATTGTAGAAGTATTTCAATTTTCTAGAAGTTAAACAGGTGTCAGAAATGGGGAAAAAACTTGCCTCCATTGTCTGTGCTATCCGAAACATTGGCCTTTGTTAGTGCATCTGTTGGTTTACTAGGATTTTCATTGGAAATTTTTCTCCTCTGCAAAGAATGCAAGTAAAACCACCTTATCATACATTAAGTTGATGAATTTATTATTTCATCACAATAAAAAGCATGGACTGATGGACACCATCCACGGGCTTCCCTCTTATACTACAAATAGAGTAATTATTTAACGATTCATAATCACAAGGACTTGTGAATGGATTGAAGCAATATGGTTGTAAAAATCCACAAAGCATTCACATGTGAGATTCATCAAAAGATACAAGGCCCATAGCACTCATGTTATATAGAAAATGCCACTATATCAAAATTAAAATATGAGCACTCATAAAATTAGCATACCAATAGAATTATTATTAAACTATTTTCTCAGCACTACAGTTAGAAGGAAATATGAGATGGGAAAAAAGAAAGAAAGAAAGAAAATGGGGGTTAGAAACTATTTTGCATCATTTGATAGGGTGGGAGAGATATAGAAAGAAAATAGGAGAGATGTCTCACCCAAACCAAAATTTTAACCTCAAATAGATGATAAGGGAGAAGGAAATGAGTGATTCATTCGTTGTATATTTTACAAGGAAAATATGGATCTCAGTACTATATTTCACAATTCACATATTGAAAGAAAAGAAAAATTATCATTTGTTTTTCTTTTCCTTCCATTTTCACAACTTCCCTAACAAGTATATGGGTGGATAACATTTTGCTCCCAATGTCCCACTTAACTATTCCTCCTTTTTTTCCATCATTCAATTTTCCACCCATCCTAACAAGCAAACTGTTGGAAACTTGAATCCTGGAATGAAATCAACCCACCCAGTCCAGAAGTAACACTTATTACATCTATATGGTGCGGGTTTTAAATCAAAGTTGTGCTTTTATTGTTTCAAAGTGCCCTGGACAAACAATAATGGTTGCCACAGCCCACAGGGACCATTAGAGATCCTTATCTTCCCCATTTAAAGTAGCAAAATGAATAAAAATTCATAGTTTAAAGATTCTTAAATGAATATAAAATATAAAAGTACTCTCAACATCAAAACAATTATTTATTGAGAAAAGAAGTCATGACTTGTGTAAAAATGATTAGACAAACCAGCCAAAATGAATTGTATATCCAAAGTGCGACCAACAAGAAGTCCACATTACAAGATTATGATACCTTTGGATTATCATTCGATGTTTCACCATGGCCATTTGAAAGCTGATTGGAATCTTCATCATCATCCAAATCTGAATCAGAAATCCTTCGAATAACCTCTTTTGGCCTCCGCTTTAAAATTCAACAACAAAGAAAATTGTGTTACTAACGGTCATCCACTAAGACAAGAAAAGAATGTAAAACGTGACATGAGTGAGTAACCAACACAAAACCAGCACAAAGAGAATGTAACAACTAACTTCAAAAATTGATTTAATTAGTGCCTCATCTTCTTCTTCCAACTTCTTCTCCTGCCAGAACAAAAATACATTGTCAGTGTCAGAACAAGGGGATACAGCTCATAAATTAAAAAGTAAAAAATTACCGGCAAAAACTAAGCATTTCGCCAATTAGTTAGTGGCATACATCTTGCAATAACTAAGAGATGAGAAAGGACAATGCTATCCATTAAAGAAATCAGACCGTAAAGGCGTAAACCCTCCACAAATTTCCTACATCGATAGTGATACAACAAGGCATACTAAGATGTTATAGGATCTTCCACAAAATATTCAAATTTAATAAATTGGCAGGGGTCAACATTAAGTATGGCCTCAAACCTGAATTTTACATATTAGAATCTACAGAAGTCTAAAGCAGTAAGCAAGAAACAACCTTTTATTTTCCTAAGTAAAAAATAAGTTCTGTGTTGCTATGATAACTCACTTGCTTTATATATGGGTTTGTGTTTTGTGCGTGTATGTAAACCTAATCCTACCCCAAATGCTTATGACGGTCAAACATTAAGAATCCTAAATACCAGAGAATTAGATTCATGACAGCATTACAAATTAATGTATCAAAGACAGAAAATACAAACCCAGTGATTTTTATAGTTAAACATTGACATGTTCCCAACTATATAGATGGTATCAAATATGTTTTAAGAAATTAAACATAGGCATTAAAAGCACAGTACCTTTTCTGCAGCTGTCTTCTGCAAGGCCTCGAGCATTGCATCCACGCTCACAGTTGCATGTCTTGACTACAAGCCCAAAAAGAAAATGATTCTATTAGAATGGAATAAAAAAAAACATGACATTTGAACCGCCATTCCCACCACACCTAAAGTATGAAATAAAGAAAATCCCAAGTACCTTCATAGACTTCATTTCATCAAGTGCGGCAAGGATGTCCATCTCTCTCTTAGAATCCAAGGTCCGGTTCTCCAATGATTTCATTGCATCACCCATCTCCTCAGCATCCCTTTTTTGCTTTTGCTTATCAGCTTCCTAGTACAACCAATAATCAAAAACAAATATTAACCAAATACTGCAACAGAATTAAACCTAAAAACATTAAATAGCAAAAAAGAAAATCCAAATAGACACAAACCTCATCCTCAGCGCGCCAGGGTTCGAAATTTCGCGTAGCTCCACTCTCAACGACATAATCGGAATTCTGAGGATCAGTCTTTATGGCAAGCTCAGCGGAACATTTGGTGCACTTGAAATAAAACCTAAATATTTGAATTCCCAGATATGTCTGCCAAAATAATCAATTGATTCCAAAACCCATCAGCCAAAGAATACAAAAATCATTCAAAGATCAAATCGAATATAAGAAAACAGACCTCGCCAATAACGTCTTCCTTGCGAGAATTGAACTTGGTGCCCTTGTAGATATAATTACCGCAAGTGTTACAACGGATGCTCATGGGAAGCATCATCCGGACCTTAATCTGCTGATTCTTCGGTCTCCGAATACGGGGAAGCTTCGACGGGTCAAAATCCGGTGGATAATACTTGTTCAAAACCTTTCTTTCTCCCATCCTTCTTCTCTACTATCTACTGTTGGGATTGGATTAAATGTTAGTTTTTCAATTTACAGCAGGAGATTCAGAGAGGGGAAACGATTGCATCTATCCCAAATTGAGTTGCTTTAAAGGGTTAATTTTTTATGGGTCTGTAAAAATGGTTGCCAAAACCAACATAAAAACCAACCAGAAACAAAAAATTATATCCAATTTATCACAATATTCAAAAGCCTAAAAGAAGGGAGGAATCATCAAGAACAAGAGAAAGAGCTTACAGAACAACAATGTCAACACGGCAGGGAAAGATCTTCTCAGGGGCCCGAGGATAGAATCAAAGAAGGAGGTAGAAGAAATTGCTTGCCCAAAGTCTTTAGGGATTTAGAACAGGTCTACAACGTCGCAGGGCTATGAAAAGAAGAAGAAGAAGAAGACTAGAAGAAAGGAAATGGCCAGATGAGCAGCAGCACAGCGCTGGGAGCAGTCAAGGTCATCGAGGAGAAGGAGAACGACTCGCAGCAGCCAGATACCGATTTAGGGATTTGGAGGAAATGTTAAGGATGGGCTGATTGGTGGGCTCTTTTTCTCCTGGGTTTGGCTGGGCTAAACTTTTGCATGTTGTTTATAAGGGAAATGCTAATAGATAAAAATATATATATAATAATTAATAATTAATTAAAGAGAAAAAATAATAATAAACACTTTTCAATTAATAGTGTTGAGAGTGTGATAATCATTTTGAGAAGATAATTATTCTTAATATTTCTCTATTTATAATAATATATTTTCATTATATTATAATTTATATTTAATTAGATATATCAATTTCATTAACAGATTTTAATATTGAATTACATTTAAAAATATAAAAATTAAATATTTATAAATAATAATAAATTTATATTATTTTATAAGTAATTAAAATAAAAAAAATTACAAAACTATATATATATATGCCAACTCTTATATATTTTATATGTAATTTTCTATTAATTTTTATACAATATGATAATTTATTATTTGAATAATTAATTAAATTTAGTTTTTTATTATTATAATATCAAAGTATATTATGATAATAATTTAGTTAGTTTTCATGTATGAATTTTTGTATTTTACTTAGTTTTGTAATTTTATTTCATGATAAAAAAAATTAGTTTAATATAATTAAATATTAATATAAATTTAAAATAATTTTATATATATAATCAGATAAAAGAGAAAATAATGAAATTGGCCAAGAATACCTCTAATTTTTAATATTATTTACAACTATATTATTAATTATTATAATTAATCTATTCTAAATAAGATAATAATTGAAAAATATTAGCTATAGAATTCTTATTATATTAAGATTCTAAATGAATTATAATAAAATATACTTTTATTTTTAAAATTAAGTAATAATATAAAATTAAAATTTTAATTTTAAAATTATTTTACGTATATTTAATATAATCCTAAAGAGAATATAATTCTTTATGAGTAGAATTCCCAATAATACTAAGCCAATTAAAGAAAACTACAAAACTGGTGGATTAAAATTTTTAGGGTAAACTGCAATTTAGCCCCTCTAGTTTAGTGAAATATAAACCTTTCATCCCTCTATTTTAAAAAATCGTCAATTTAGTCACTGTGATTTTTAAAAATTATGCGATTGGTCCCTCCCGTTAGATTTTCAGTTAAGACACCGTTAGTCTTAGGTAAAAGACTAAAATACCCATCATTAATATCATTCTCTAACGGGATCTAACCTGCTCTCCATTTGATTTCTCAAAGCATACGAGAAACAGAAGGTGGAGCTCCATTTCTCTCACCCATTTGGATCTGTCGAATCTCATCTCTATTCGGCTCACCCATCTGGATTTGTCGAACCTCATCTCTATTCGGCAAAGCTGTGGCGCTTATTTTATAAAGATCAATTTTAGGTAATATATATATGAATTACTTGGTCGAATATAGTAAATATTAGGGTATTGTGCTTTTTTATGATTTAGGGTGTTGGGTATTTTTATGATTTAGGGATTAGGGTTAGGGTTTTACGATATGATTAGGTTTTTGACAATTCAGGGATTAGGGTTACCTGTTTTAAAATTTGTGTTTTATTATTAATGTTATTTTTTGGTTATTTGACGAAAATGGTGGTTCCATTATATGAATTGGTCCTGCACTTTGAGAAGGAGATTGTCATTGTGTGTAATGTTAATCCAGATATGTACTCATACTTTAGTCTATTATTAGATTGCCATAAGGCATTTAGGATTAAGTTAGACTTTATGGATATTATTTCTAGTTGTGGAATACATGTTCAAGGGGATGATGATGTGAATAAATTGTTTGAAAAGTATGCTGATAATCCTCTGATAAAAATGAATTGCTATGAGAAACATTATGCATTATCTGTGATTGCTGATGGGCCCTTGAAGTTTGCTTTGAACACTGAATCTGGTAGGAAAAGTGAACCTCCACCTTTCAAGCCCTTTTGGTTAAAGCAATATGAGATGAAAGAAAAGTGCAATAATGAAAAATGTGAAAGTAGTAAAGGAACAGAAAAGATTATTTTGGAAGTTGAGGATATTAAGGTGAATTCTGAAAATGATGCAAATGAATTCATAAATGAGACTGTTTATGATGAGTTTGTATTTATGGAAGGAAGAAATGATGGAGATCAAACTGTTCATAAAAATAATACATCTGAAGCACCTTCAAGTGACTTTATAGAGGTACCCTTGACGGCTCAATCTGAAATACTAGTTGATGGGGATGGAGGCACTAATTGTACCATGGGCAGTGGTAGAAATGAAAATAGGGGCAAGGGTAAGGGTAGAGTCGGTGTAAGTATAAAAGGCAGAGGAAGGGGCTTAGCTAGGGGTAGGGGTAATGGGAGAGACAATTTTAGTGTAAGAGGCAGAGGAAGGGGCTTAACTAAGGGCAGGGTAAGGGTAGTGGAAACAATTTGGAGTCTGCTGATGCTAGTGGCAGTGGAATAACTAGGGGTACTAAGAATGGCAAGGATAAATCTACAGAATCAGAAATGATTGAGAGTGAAAATGAATATAAATTTGAGTCCTCTGATGGCAGTGATTGTACAAAAACTGTTGGAATTGATGAATTAGATGAGATTAGTAGTGATAGTCATGTAGATTTAGAAGTTGAGTTAGATGAAATGGATATTGCTAAGGATAGTGATGGGTTGAGCAACTTAGAGTCAAAAGCTTCAATAGATTCATCATCATTAGATGGTGACAATGCACCAGACCAGAAGGATCATTTGTATGGATTTTACAATAATCCATTTACATATAATGGTGAAAGTGAAGTCCAATTTGAGATTGGTAAATGTTTTGTTGATGCTTCTGCATTTAGGAATGCTTTACGAGATTATGCTATTAAGGGTGGTTATGTTATTATAAGGGAAAAAAATGATTTGAAAAGGGTTACAGCTATATGTGCCACCGCTGGTTGTCCATGGAGAATACATGCATCAATGATTCCAGATGGTAAAACCTTTATGATTAAAACAATGGCAAGTGATCATACATATATTAGGCCAATGGGTAATA
>NC_035170.2:9815607-9819607 GCF_001659605.2 Manihot esculenta
AGGATTTGCTTTCATCAATTGCACCAGGAATCTTGGCTAACTTATCAACTATTTGTTGTGGCGTTTGTCAGATTCTCATCTAAATCCTTCGATCATTGGTGTTTCAGCTTCTCTAAGTTTGGGTGCCATAGGAGGTGGGTTTATCAAATCTTTGGATTCCATATCTACTTGTGCGTGTGGGTTTGAGGCTTGTGTCATAGGGTTCCGCGTCAGTTGGTATCAGAGCCAAAGTGAGGTAAATTCTTATTTATCTCAGGATCTAGAGTTTTATTTTTTTTTTGAGTTTTCCTTTGTCTTTCTTGTTGATTTCGGTGAAAGCTTTTGTATCCATGGCTGCACCTTCTTGATTATTAATCTAAAAAAAAAATTGAAATCCAAAAAAAAAAAAAAAATCGCCTTTGCCTTATTTACTTGATCTAGCTGAAATTGTGATATACTTCCTTTTTCGTCCATATTGCCTTACCTATTTCAATTGATTGCAGTAAATTATAGGAATCAATTTTGAATTTTGAATTTTGAATTGGGTTGAATCCAGATTATGAGATAAAGAAATTCTGCCTATTGCCTAAAGTGCACATTTAAGGCAATTGCATCTACATTGATTTGATGTCAAATCCTTTTTTTAACACCAGAATTTTCGTCCATGTCTCTGATCTGAGAGAAATTTACATTTTTTTTTTTCTGATTCTATTTGCAGTGTTTTGATACTTTCCTTTTTGGGTAGATTTAATTAGATCCATATTTAATTGCTTTGAAATGAATTAATTTCAAACTTTTGTCCCGGTTCGTTTTTATTTGAATTCAAAGTTTCTTTTTTGATTTAAACTTGCTTTTGCTTCCTTGACATTGCTGGAGTATTGTTTGCTTGGGTCTATACTCTAGGTGATATTTTCAAGTAGCACAAAACCTAGTTCGTGTGTTACTTTCCAAATTGTCAGTGTCTTTTTTTCTAGTTTTTGCCGCTTCGTTCTTTCTTAGGTTTCTTTTTTTTTTTTTTGTTTCATTAAACGCACCTTGTGGTTAGTTGGTTGACCTTAGTTTCTGAAGTGCAATTGAAGAATCAGCAAAAGAGTGGTAAGTTTGCAACACTTGAGTTCTTTCTTTTCTAACACAATAATTGCTAGTTCTCTTTGTCTTTGTTGATTAAAGGTAGGATGAGTAAAGATCAGAATGTCTCACCAGCGTCCACTTCTACAAGAATACCTCAAAGAACTCATAATTGCAATAATGACTGTGATGATTCGGATGTGTTTGTTAATAATGTGTTGCTTGCTGCACATTGTGAGATGCTTGTTGCTAGGCGTGCTCTGAATATGCAGGTTAAGGAAGAAAGCCTGAAACAACGGGAAAACATATTTCACACTAGGTGTTTGGTTAATGGAAAAGTGTGTACTGTCATTATTGATGGAGGTAGTTGTGCAAATGTGGCTAGTGTGTATATGGTGGAGAAATTGGGCTTGGCTTCTATTAAACACCCTAAGCCATACAGATTGCAATGGTTGAACGATTGTGGTGAGGTCAGAGTTACACGCCAGGTGGTTATACCATTTTCTATTGGTAGGTATAAGGATGAGATCTTGTGCGATGTGGTACCTATGCAGGCAAGCCATATATTGTTGGGTAGGCCGTGGCAATATGATAGAAAGGTGCAACATGATGGGCTCAATAACAAGTACTCCTTCACTCATGAAGGACAGAAGCTTATACTCGCACCTTTATCACCTCAAGAGGTATATGCCGATCACATAAAAATGCTGGAGAGAGGGAGAGGGAGGCTTCGGCCTTGGCTACGAAGGAGAGTGAGAGCTTGAGTTCTGTGGAAAAATGAGAGAAAAGAGTGAGTTTGAGGGTAACGAGGCTGGAAAAGAATCAAGACTACTTCAAGGAGGGAAGATGGAGAAAGAAAGGAGAAAGAAGAGGCTAAAGTTCCAATGTCAACTTCCATAGAGATTGAAATTGAAAATTCCATTAATGAATTATAGAAGAGGTTGTGAATGATGGTGGACATGGGGAGCACATGATTGATGAGGTGGAGGAGGTGAATAAGACTGTTTTGGAAGTTGTAGAGGAGAATGGGTCACATCCACATGATCTTTCTATGACTAATATTTTATGTCTAGTTCATTTGTTCTTGATGTGCAGGTTGTTGATGAAAACATCCATGATGAAAGTTTTATACTATTTCCACCTATTCAAAAGGAGGTCTTTGAAGATACATGGGTGCCTAAAGCTTTCCTTCTTGACATAAATATCAGCAAGATTCGAGGACGAATCTTTTCTAAAGAAAGAGGGAATGATATGGATCTAATAGGACAAATTTCTAACAATGGTGTGGAGCAAACTTATATCATTCCAATGGATCCAGAGTAGTTCAAAATCATATTCATATAATCCATATATATTTAGGGCATGCTTTAACTCATATGGGACAGATTTGTGTGCAACATTGCAATCATAGGCTGAGGGAGCCTAATCAAACCTATGGGCTAAAACTACATAAAGGAAAGCCTAAAGTGAAGATCAAGTAAGGCTTTTGTGAAGATTCAACTTTGTTATGATGGGCTTGCTAGTTTTATTATTTAAACACTTGTTTTATTTAGTTTTGTTTGGGCTTGTATTCTGGCCATATTTTATTTTAAGTTTTAGAGTGTTGGGCCATGTTGTGGGCTTATATTTTAATACTTATATGTTATTTTAGTGTGTGATTGGCTGGGTCTTATGTGTTTAAGTCAGGCCCAAGAAGAGTGTCTTAGGGTTTTATTTCTTTTCTCCTTACTATATAAGGATAAGAAACAATTGTAAGAGGTAGCTTTTAATCAAAATTTCAGAATTCTTTCATGCCTTTGGCGTGTATTGCTTTGAGTGAGAGTGAGGATTTGCTTTCATCAATTGCACCAGGAATCTTGGCTAACTTATCAACTATTTGTTGTGGCGTTTGTCAGATTCTCATCTAAATCCTTCGATCATTGGTGTTTCAGCTTCTCTAAGTTTGGGTGCCATAGGAGGTGGGTTTATCAAATCTTTGGATTCCATATCTACTTGTGCTGATGCGTTTAGGAGATATACATTACTTTCTTGTTTTGAGTTCTAAGTTGCTTGGATTTGAGTATATTAAGAACTTGTATGTTGGTGATGTTGATTTTTGGCAATGTTTATGTTGCATGTGAACAAGGAGCTTTTAATATTTTATAGCATGAGGAATATTATTTAAGGGAAATAAATTATGTGTGCCCAGATGTTCCATGCGTGAATTGCTTGTTTTGGAATCTCATTGGTGGTGGTTTAATGGCATTTTGGTGTGTCTAAGACTTATGATATTCTGGCTGTGGCAATTTTTTATTGGCCTCTATGCGTAAGGATGTTGGAAGTTTATGTTCTGGCTTGTATTGCATGTAGACAGGCGAAATCTAAATCTATGCCTCATGGTCTTTAAATGCATTTGCCTGTACTAGTCCTCCTTGGATTGATATTAGCATGGATTTGTGCTGGTTTGCCTAGAACTTAAGAGAGGTAGAGATAGTATTTTTGTGGTGTTGTGATAGGTTTAGTAAGATGGCGCACATTTCCATTGCATGTCATAAAGCTGATGATGAGCGAAAGTTGTTGCTGATTTGATTTGTTCTTTCGCAATGTTTGTCGCTACATGGAGTGCCTCGGACTATTGTTTCTGATAGGGATACAAAGTTCTTGTCCCATTTTTGGCGTGTTTTGTGGAGTAGACTAGGAACTAAGCTTTATTCTCTACTATTGTCATCCCACAACAGATGGGGCAAACTGAAGTTGTGAATCGTACTCTTGGTACGTTATTGCGATCTATAGTGGGTAAGAATTTGGCTACTTGGAAGATTGTTTACCTTTTATTGAATTTGCTTATAATCTTCTATTCATTCTTCCTACAGGTTATTCCGCCATTTGAGCTAGTTTTGGCTTTAATCCACTAAACTGTTCTTGATCTTTTGCCATTACCTTCTAATGAACTTGTAAGTTTAGATGGAGAGAA
>NC_035170.2:9823707-9843716 GCF_001659605.2 Manihot esculenta
CATCCAGGGTATTCGATGGGAGGTACATCGGATTACCCCAGTTTTAGCCCTTATCCTCACATATGCCATACCCACCTTACTACCCACCATACTCTCAGTTACCCCATGTACCCACCTCCACCTCCCTATACCAGTACAGCAAACCCTACCCCAGGGATGTTGTACCTCCACCACCACCAGTATCTACTGTCCCGGAAACACAAGTACCCAAACCTACCTCATCTGGAGGGAGCAAGGTCAAGATGACCGATTACATGAAGCGGTGCTCCCAGTTTGAAACCGGTGATGATCCGTCGGTATTTGGAGCGGGTCAAGGCAATTACAGATGAGATAGGGGCTGATGACAGTAGAGCCATTCAGATGGCCGGGTTCACGCTTAAGTGCAAGAAGGCACGGGAGTGGTTCAAGAATTATGTGAACCCGAGAGTGGACAGCATGAATTGGGAAGAGTTTTCAAATGAGTTTGCAGGATGGGCTTTCCCTGATAGTTCAAGGGAATTGAAGATGATAGAATTCGAGCAGTTGAGGCAAACTGATGACATGAGTATAGACGAGTACACAGACAGGTTCCTGGAGTTGTTGCCATATGCTGGGCTGAATTTGGACACAGATCAAAAGAAGTCAAGGAGATATATTATGAGGCTGCACTCCAGGTATTCCTCTTTAGTACAGTCAGCAGAGAGAGAGAGTTTCCATGCCATAGTGGATATGGCTAGGAGAATGGAGGCTAGTGCTATCGTTGAGGGGAAGGTAAAACAGTCAGTGGCACAGTCTTCTGGTTCCAAGACCCCAGGTGGGGAAAGGGTAGACTCTTCTTCTCTAAGTGCAGCAGTTGCAGGCAGTAAGAAGTGGGACAGAGGCCATAGAAAATCTAAGAAGAATAAGTTCTGGAACAAGATCAAGTCAGGTCTGGGTTTAGGCAGTGGCTCAAGCTCTGGCGCAGAGGTTACAGCATGTATGAGATGTGGGAGACCACACAAGGGAGTATGTCTGGCAGGGACAAACACATGTTTCAGATGCGGACAGGCGGGTCATTTGGCTCGAGACTGTCCTAGAGGAGCCTTTACAGCACCGTCTCAGCAGACAACCTCCGGCAGTGTGGTGCAGCCAGTAGCTCCAGCCGCAACACAGGCCAGTGGCAAGGGCAGAGAGAGAGGGTCAGCCTCTTCATCAGCAGGATACAGAGGTGAAGGTCCATCAGCTCCGGCACGGATCTTCACTATGACTCAGCAGGAGGCCAACACATCCAACACCGTAGTGGCAGGTAATCTCATCATTGGTTGTTCCGATGTGTATGCCTTAATGGACCCAGGTGCATCTCATTCTTTTATTGCTCCGAGAGTCGTGGAGAGGGTAGGATTGATGGTCTCTGGGTTAGAGTGTCCCCTATGGGTCAGTGGACCCAAGTGTGACCCGTCAGTGGCAGAGGCAGTCTGCCAATGTAGTCCAGTTTTCATAGAGGGGAGATGCCTTTCCGCCGACCTTGTGGTTCTAGATTTGACAGATTTTGACGTCATTCTAGGGATGGATTGGTTATCGACCCATGGTGCTACCTTGGACTGTAGAGACAAGGTAGTCAGATTCAGAGATCAGGATGGGTCAGAGGTCGTCTTCAGAGGAGACAAGAGGGGTACACCTAGAGGTCTGATCTCAGCTCTTCAGGCTCGTAGGTTGCTTAGGAGGGGATGTCAGGGGTTTCTAGCTCATGTGAGGGAGTTAGATAGTCATGTCAGAGAGCCCGCCTCAGTGCCTGTGGTGAGTGAGTTCTTAGATGTTTTCCCAGACGAGCTGCCAGGGTTACCACCTGCTAGGGAGATAGAGTTCGAGATTGAGTTAATGCCTGGTACCAGACCGATCTCTATCCCTCCCTACAGGATGGCACCAGCTGAATTGAAAGAACTGAAGGAACAGTTGCAAGAGTTGGTAGATAAGGGTTTCATCCGACCGAGTACTTCACCTTGGGGTGCTCCGATTTTGTTTGTGAGGAAGAAGGATGGATCCCTTAGACTTTGTATCGACTACAGACAGTTGAACAAGGTCACTACCAAGAACAAGTACCCTTTGCCGAGGATCGACGATCTATTCGACCAGCTAGCAGGAGCAGGTTGTTTCTCCAAAATAGATCTGAGATCAGGGTACCATCAGCTGAGGATAAGGAATGAAGATGTACCGAAGACAGCTTTCAGGACCAGGTATGGGCACTATGAGTTCCTTGTGATGCCGTTTGGGTTGACCAACGCCCCTGCAGCATTCATGGACCTCATGAACAGAGTATTCAGTCAGTATCTGGATCACTTCGTTATTGTCTTCATAGATGATATCCTAGTGTATTCCAGGAATGCAGAGGAGCATGCCCATCACCTGAGGACAGTTTTGCAGACCTTGAGAGAGCATGGCTTGTATGCCAAGTTCTCCAAGTGTGAGTTTTGGCTTAGGAGCATTTCATTCTTGGGGCACATTGTGTCAGAACAGGGTATTGAAGTAGACCCCAAGAAGGTAGAGGCTGTAGCTAACTGGCCTAGACCCACCACAGTGACCGAGATCAAGAGTTTTCTGGGTTTAGCAGGTTACTACAGGAGGTTCGTACAGGACTTCTCAAAGATTGCTGCTCCTATGACCAAATTGACAAAGAAGAATCAGAAGTTCATATGGACCGATCAGTGTGAGGGAAGCTTTGAGGAGCTTAAGAGGAGGTTGACTTCAGCACCGGTGTTAGCTCTGCCAAAAAGTGATGATGACTTCTCAGTATATTGTGATGCATCCCGTGTGGGACTGGGTTGTGTGCTAATGCAAAATGAGAGGGTGATCGCTTATGCTTCTAGGCAGCTGAAGAAGCATGAGCTGAATTACCCCACACACGATCTAGAGATGGCAGCAGTCATTTTTGCACTCAAGATGTGGAGGCATTACCTCTATGGGGTAAAGTGTGAGATCTTCACAGATCATAAGAGCCTGCAACACATCTTGAGTCAGAGAGATTTGAATTTGAGGCAGAGGAGATGGGTAGAGCTGTTGAGTGACTATGATTGTAAGATTCAGTACCATCCGGGTAAGGCGAATGTTGTGGCAGACGCCCTAAGCCGGAAATCACTCGGCAGTCTATCCCACATTTCAGCAGAGAGGAGGCCGGTGGTGAAGGAGTTCCACAGACTTATGAGTGAGGGATTACAGTTGGAGTTGTCTGGCACAGGTGCCTTAGTGGCTCAGATGAGAGTGACACCCGTGTTTCTGGAGCAGGTAGCTCAGAAACAGCATGAGGACCCAGAGTTGGTCAGGATAGCCAGAACGGTTCAGTCAGGCCAGAGTAATGAGTTCAAGTTTGATGGTAAGGGGATCCTCCGCTACGGGAACAGATTATGTGTGCCAGATGACATTGGTCTGAAGGGAGATATTATGGGGGAAGCCCATAATACCAGGTATAGGGTTCACCCTGGAGCCACCAAGATGTATCAGGATCTGAAGAGAGTGTATTGGTGGCCAGCTATGAAGAAGGACGTGGCACTGTTCGTGTCAGCCTGCGATGTGTGTCAGAGGGTGAAACTAGAGCATCAGAAGCCGGCTGGAATGTTGAATCCACTACCGATTCCAGAGTGGAAATGGGAGAATATAGCTATGGACTTCGTAGTGGGGTTACCGGCGACGTCCAACAGATTGGACTCCATATGGGTGATTGTGGACAGACTCACCAAATCTGCTCACTTCATCCCTGTCAGGAGTGGTTACTCTGTGGACAAGTTGGCGCAGGTGTACGTAGATGAGATTGTCAGACTGCATGGGGTCCCGGTATCTATAGTGTCAGATAGAGGGCCCCAGTTCACCTCCAGGTTTTGGCGGAGTCTGCAGAACGCTATGGGTACCAGATTAGACTTCAGTACTGCCTTCCACCCACAGACAGACGGACAGTCAGAGAGGACCATCCAGACAATAGAAGATATGCTCAGAATGTGTGTGCTAGATTTTGGCGGTTCTTGGAGGCAGCATCTTCCTTTGGTGGAGTTTGCCTACAATAACAGCTATCATGCTAGCATAGGGATGGCTCCATACGAAGCTTTGTATGGGAGGAAGTGCAGATCACCTATCTGCTGGGAGGAAGTAGGAGAGAGGACTCTTGCGGGTCCGGAGTTAGTAGAGCTTACCAGCAGGGTGGTACCCATAATCAGAGAGAGGATCAAGACTGCTGCTAGTCGGCAGAAGAGTTATGCAGATATTCGCAGAAGACAGCTAGAGTTTCAGGAGGGGGATTTGGTTTTGCTCAAGGTGTCTCCTATGAAAGGAGTGGTTCGGTTCGGGAAGAAGGGTAAGTTAGCTCCACGGTACATCGGTCCTTTCGAGGTGCTTCAGAGGGTCGGTAATGTGTCGTACAAGCTAGACTTGCCTGCTTCGATGGAGAGAATCCATCCGGTTTTCCATGTTTCTCTGTTACGGAAGTACGTGTCGGATCCTGGAAAGGTTCTTAGTGAGCCTGATATGGAGATCCATGAGGATCTCACCTACGTAGAACAGCCAGTGCGGATCCTAGACACTCAGATCAGAAAGCTGAGGAACAAGGAAATCCCGATGGTAAAGGTCCTTTGGAACCACCACAACTTAGAGGAATGCACCTGGGAGACACGGGAGTCCATGCTCCAGCAATACCCCCATCTGTTTTGAGGTGAGTGTTAGTTGTTCTATGTGTTGCATGTATGAGATATTGTATGCCATGTTGTATGCTATGATTGATGCCATGCTTTGTATGTTAGTTGAGGAACATTCGGGGACGAATGTTCTTAAGGGGGGGAGAATATAATACCCGGCTAGACTCCGGTATCGGAATCCCTACCGTCCGGTGGGACCTCGGATGTCGGAAACCTCTAGAAGGGTAAAACTATGATTTTATGAAATGTTTTCAAGTATTTCATGTTTTTAAGTAAGAAATTAAATGAGTTTTGGCATGAAAAATCTTTGGATGAAAACCCAGGTTCGGCCGCCGAACTCTGAAGTACGGCCGCCGAACATGCATGCGTTTTGGAGGCACGTTAGGCCCCCGAAAGCATGAGTGAGGGAAGTCAAGGTTCGGCCGCCGAACCTCATGTTCGGCCGCCGAACATTTGCTTGGATGCGGAGGCACATTCGGCCCCCGAACGTGGTCTGGCCAGCCACTATAAAAGGGTCCCTTAGCCGAAAATGGGCGAGCTTTTTCTCCCCATTTCGGCCAAGGTGAGCATTCCGCCATCCTTCCCCAATCTTGAGTTTTTCCTTCCTTTTTCCCTGATCTTTACAAGTTTATAACTTTGTTTTTGAAGATCTTGGAGCTTAGAACGAGTTTTGGAGCTTGGAGACCAAAAGTTGGAACTTCTCCCATCTCCAAGTTTAGATCTCCTCAACCCTCGATCTCCAAGAGGTAAGAGCCGATCTTAAGCTCAATGTATGATTTAAACAAGTTTTATGAAGTTTTAAGGGGTAGAATGCATGTTAGGGTATATGTTAAACCTATGGGTTTTGATGACTTTTGAACAATGTAGCTTGATTGTGTGTGATTGGAGTGTTGTAGATGGAGTATATGCATGTTTGAGGCCCCTAGGAACTTGTATGCATGCTTTGGTTGAACAATATGCATGTTTGGAAGGTTTGGAGGCGAAATGTGCTAAGGGAGCCAAGTTTCTGCCCTTTGGCAGAAACCAGGTTCGGCAGCCGAAGGTACTTTCGGCCGCCGAACACGGCTGGGGAGGCAGGCCTTTCGGCTGCCGAAGTTGCCCCCGAAAAGAGACTTTCGTCTCTGTCTGGCACTTTCGGCCGCCGAAGGTGCCGCCGAACCTACCTGAGTTTCGTCTCTGTCCAGGACTTTCGGCCGCCGAAGGTGCCGCCGAAAGTGCCCTGTTCAGCCATTTCTTGCATGTTTCATGTGATGTTTTCAGGATGTTTTAGGGGGTTTTTTGGGGAGTATTTTAGAGTCATGTTCATGTATGTTTGGTGCCTCATTTGAGTCCACCTGTGTAGGTTCGGACCCGAGGAACCGAGACCCCCGGTTGTGAGATAGTCGTTCAGAGTTCGTTGCTGAAGCTTCAGTTACCATGTGAGGGGAACAACCTCTTAAGTTTTTAAGTAAATGAATAAATGAATGGATCATAAAGCATTGCCCATGCATCATTATGCCATGCAATATTAGGTTGTTTGCATTAGAATTCACGAATATGTTGCATTGCATACTTTGTTGTTGATGTGGATGAATGTTGAATGATCCATTAGCCCTTGTATGTCATGATAGCCTATGTGAGTCCAGGTGTGCCTGCTACGGCTCTACGCCCCTGGCACTATGACTGATTATGGAAGTCCGGGTGTGCCTGCTACGGCTCTACGCCCCCGGCATGTATATGTAAGAAAGATTGGGGCTAAATGGTGACAAGTTCATCCTTGTTGTGAAATGTTTGTGTTATGGCGCATACATGAAAGCATGAATAAGAAAAAGTTATATGATAATAATAATAATAAAATGAATAATAATATACCTAAAAAGGGAGGAATTAAAACAAATGTTTTTCTTAGTTTCTGCTCACTGGGCTCTAGTAGCTCACCCCACTCCCTTTATCCCCAGAGTTGCAGGTACAGGATAGATCAAGAAGTCGGCTAGAGTGAAGTCAAGTCATGTATGTTGTAATAGATAGTAGTGGACATGAACATGATGTAATGAATATTTATGACCATGTAATGTAATGAATGATTTGATGATGTATTGAGGATTATAGTAGTGCTTGACCTAGAGGTGTGTGAATCCCCATTTTGTACAGAGTGTTTAATGAGTAATGATGTTAATGACTATGATTATCCAAACTGATATGTATGATGATGATACCCCATTGGAGTATTTGATGAGGACTCCAGTGTGGGGTTTATGTATGATTTTGTGCATGCACAGGTTTTGCTTGGATAAGAGAAAAGAAAATTTTTTTTACAGATCATGTATATGTTGCGATGTATGGGATTCCACAGGTTTATAGGAGGTATGTAGGCTTGCTACGGGTCCCGGCGGCCTTAAGCCGATCTGGATCCTAGCGCCGGTAACGGGTCGGATTTCCGGGTCGTTACAGTCTCCCTCTCGATCTTCAAGAGGTAAGAGCCGATCTTAAGCTCCTCATGTGTTTTAAGTAAGTTTTAAGTGATTTTATGGGGTAGAATGGCATGTATAGGGTTGTAAGAGTTTTTAAGCAAATGTTAGGTTTTATGTGATTTATGAACAATGTGGCATGTTTGAGTATGTTGAAGTGTTGTAGTTGGGGTATTTGATGTTTTGAGGCCCCTAGGAGCTTGTATGCATGTTTTGGTTGAGATATATGCATGATTGGTGAGTTTGGAGGCGAAAGTGCACAAAGGAGCCAAGTTTCTGCCCTTTGGCAGAAACCAGGTTCGGCCGCCGAAGGCACTTTCGGCCGCCGAACATGGCTGGGGAGGCAGGCCTTTCGGCTGCCGAAGTTGCCCCCGAAAAGAGACTTTCGTCTCTGTCTGGGACTTTCGGCCGCCGAAGGTGCCGCCGAACCTACCTGAGTTTCGTCTCTGTCCAGGACTTTCGGCCGCCGAAGGTGCCGCCGAAAGTGCCCTGTTCAGCCACTTCATGCATATCTCTATGTGATATTTTCAGGATGTTTTAGGGGGTTTTTGGGGAATGTATTAGAGTTATGTTTATGTATGTTTGGTCCCTCATTGGAGTCCACCTGTGTAGGTTCGGACCCGAGGAACCAAGGACCCCAGCAGTGAGCCAGCTGCTACAGAGTTTGTCAGAGTCAGCCAGAGGTGAGTGGAACTAACTTAACTTTTTTTAAATTAAGAAATGAAATGCTTTTATCATGCTTCATGCATCATGATCATATTATAGGTTGTTTGCATTAGAATTCACGACTATGCCGCATTGTATTGTTGTGATAGATGATAGTGGATGGACATTAGGATGATTCATTAGCCTTCTATATACGAAGTCCTGTGGTGCCCATAATAGGGCCGGGCAATACGAAGTCCTGTGGTGCCCATAATAGGACCGGGCATGGAGTTGAGGGATTTTTGAATCAGTCCATCCGTGGTGTGATTTATTTGTGCAGTGACGCATTTCATGATAGCATGTTTTAAATATTCTTTTTACAGTTCTACTCACTGGGCATCTAGCTCACCCCTCTCCCCTAACCCCCAGGTTTGCAGGTACGGGATAGATAGAGAAGGCAAGACGAGAAAAAGTCATATGTATGAAATAGTTAGTTTGTGGACATGACAATTGTATTATGATGAAATGTAAAAATATTCAGGATGTTATGTAATGAGGTTATTGAGGATAGAGTTGTGCTTGACCATAATGTATTGTTAATCCCTTTTGTATATACATGATCTTATGTTATGATGTTTATGTAAACTAACTCAACACAGGTTGTTTTGCCTTTAAGGCTTGATCAGATCCCACAGAGGGACTATGTTATGTATATGTTCAGAGTATGCACAGGTTGAGTTAGTTGATGACAGTATGTATGAAGAAAAGTTTTAAATTTTGATGCATGTTGTTGATCATGTATGGGATTATACAGGTTTACAGGTTATATGTCAGGCTTGCTACGGGTCCCGGCGGCCTTAAGTCGACCCGGATCCTAGCGCCGGTAGCGGTCTGGATTTCCGGGGCGTTACAGAGTGGTATCAGAGCCCTAGGTTCATATGGTCGGACCTAGAGTGTCGGGCTCATAGATGTTCTAGAAGGTCAAGCACAATAGGAAGGTCATGTCCACTAAGATAGGATGTTGAGTCCTGTCTTGTATGATGATGTGAAATGCCATGATTTTGTACATGTGCATTGATGATATGCTGAGCTATGTGATGTATGTGATGAGGGTTCATGTGTGCCCACATGAACCATATGATGCTAATGTTTGCTTGTTATGAGCTGTTTTTCAGAGAATAGGATGAGAGGAACTCGTCGATCTGCGCGATTGACTGGAGTGCCACCTGAGGATGAGGGCACGAGCGCCCGTCCTCCTACATTGCCTAGGGCAATGTCTTGTAGAGCCAACAGAGAGAGAGTGTCAAGGGACCCTAGAAGGTCTTTTGATGCTAGCAGAAGGGGGACAAATAGAGAAGGAAGTTCTTCAGATGTGAGGGAGGTTATGGAAGAGGATCAGAGGAGGGATGGGAACCTGGATGTGAGCATGCAGGAAGAAGGGACAGGGGAGTCTCAGGGAGGCGTTCAGGCCTCGGGGTATGGTTTTCCACCCCATTATCCACCCTTCCCACAGGGTTCAGGGTATCCGATGGGAGGCACATCGGATTACTCCAGCTTTAACCCCTACCCTACCTACATGCCCTATCCACCTTTCTATCCACCCTATACACAGTACCCAGCTTATCCACCCTCACCCTTCTATCCAAACCCGGCAAACCCCACCTCGGGGAATGCTGCACCTCCACCTCCACCACCTACAGAACCAGCAGCCCCAGTTACTCAACCTCCTAGACCTAGCTCAGTCGATGGGAGCAAGGTAAAGATGACAGATTACCTCAAGCTAGATGCTCCCAAATACAAGTCAGGGGATGACCCCTTTGAGTATCTGAGAGTGGTGAAGACAATAACTGATGAGCTAGGGGCAAGTGACAGCAGGGCCATTCAGATGGCAGGGTTCACTTTAAAGTGCAAAAAGGCACGGGAATGGTTCAAGTGTTATGTGGACCCGAGACTAGACGGTATGACATGGGAGGAATTTGCGAATGAGTTCGCTGGATGGGCTTTTCCAGACAGTTCTAGAGAACTGAAGATGATTGAGTTTGAACAACTGAGGCAGTCAGAGCACATGAGTGTAGAGGAGTTCACGGATAAATTCTTGGAGCTATTGCCTTTTTCAGGGCAAGCTCTAGATTCAGATACGAAGAAAGCCAAGAAATATGTTATGAAGCTGCATTCCAGGTACTCCTCGTTGGTTCAGTCAGCTGAGAGAGAAAGTTTCCACACTGTGGTGGATATGGCTCGAAGAATGGAGGCAAGTGCTATAGTAGAGGGGTCAGTGAAGCAGTCAGTGACCCAGTCTTCAGGGGTTAAGACCCCAAACAGAGGAGGACCAGGTTTCTCTTCTCAGAGTTCAGGTAAGAAGAGGTGGGATAGCACCACCAAAAAGCCGAAGAAGAATAAGTTTTGGAACAAGTTGAAATCCGGTCTGGGATTTGGCGGTGGCTCGAGCTCAGGCTCAGATGGTACAGAATGCCAGAGATGTGGTAGACCACACAGGGGAGTGTGTCGAGCTGGGACTAATGCATGTTTCAGATGTGGACAGGAGGGACACATAGCTCGGGATTGTCCTAGAGCGCCTTTTATGGGCCAGCCCCAGCAGACAGCTTCTGGTAGTGTGGCACAGCCAGCAGTTCCAGCCACAACTCAGGGCAGTGGCAGAGGTAGAGGGAGAGGGGCAGCCTCTTCTTTTGGTTCCCGAGGTGAAGGTCCATCAGCTCCAGCCAGGATCTTCACCATGACACAGCAGGAGGCTAACACATCCAACACCGTGGTGTCAGGTAATCTCGTCATTGGGTGTTCTGATGTGTATGCATTAATGGACCCGGGTGCATCTCATTCATTTATTGCTCCGAGAGCCGTTGAGAGGTTAGGTCTGATAGTCTCTGGGTTAGAGTGTCCCCTATGGGTCAGTGGACCCAAGTGTGACCTGTCAGTGGCAGTGTCAGTCTGCCAGTACAGTCCAGTTTTTATTGAGGGAAGATGCCTCTGTAACACCCCTTACCCTATCAAAGTGTAGACAGAGCAAGGAATGTCACAAACTATGCCACTTTTGATATATCCAGACTAAACAATTTCCTTTATCTGTCAATACCAAGTTTTTAGGTAATGCATGTAACTTTCATCAAGTGATTAAAATAAATGTGAGATTTCTAAACCAAAATTTTTCGGCAGAATTTCCTCTGTTTCATTAGCACTTTAACCTGTAATACATATGAACATCACACTTATAATTACACTAACAACTGTCATTTGATATCTTACTATTTTTTATTACATAATCTTTACAACTCACTCTATTTAATATGTACATGCCAAAATAAAACTGTACTATGACTCAGAGACTCAAAAGAACCAGCTATGATAATGGCTTTGATATCTGATGTAGACCTTTGATGAACTTCGCGTGCCTACTTTATCTACAACCTGCGTGAGGTAAAAACCAACACGCTGAGCTAAGGCTCAGTGGGTGATAACAACAAATAACAAAATAGCGTAAACAAGTTCACATTTACAGATAATCAGAATAAAAACATCTTCTTTTTCCTTTATTGCACATTTTCTATTCATAACAAATCACCACAGCTTAGTGCATGTAATAGATGCAAACATATTAACACTCACTAATAAGTTCACAAAATCAAGTATCAATCTTAACTAAGATCTTAGCCCTTATAAACACATAGTAGGATCGACTAGGTAGATAAGGAGTTATAACGGTAGGCACAGGGTGCCGAACGGTAGGCTCAGAGGCCAAATCTGTGATAGCAGAGCTCTGTGGCCATGCTTATGAGGTACCAGATATGTAACCTCAAATATAAATCATGTATCGGTAGCAGTACTGCGAACTCTGTATGTTTATATGGCATGCCATACCCTTATACTAACCTCGACTCCTATTACGTTTACCAGGGCCAAGCACTATTAATTCAATGTATCAATGTAAAATGCATACCATTTGAAGCTATTTGAATTCATTTTCCAAGTTACATATATCAGATGCCAAGATTTACAATATGGAAAACTCATGGCAAATAGTGCAAAACTTTATCGACTTAGCATTTTAATGTAGCAAACTACATTCTGCCTTATATTGCATCAACTTTTCAAGTAGTTTAGAGTTACAATTTAACTTCAGTTTCTTCATAAGAAATGTACATTTATGTCTTATATTTCCAACAAGGTATGGTTCATGCAATTCTGATCATCCTAGCTTAAGTTATGAATTTTTCTTTACAAGCTGCTCAATCAGGTCTTAATCAGTCCAGTATTGGTACCTGTTTATAGTATCACAAAAATTATCAGATTCATACATTTCCATATAAATTAAAGCTTAAGTGTCTTCTACAAAGTTTTAGGTATACTTCTTAGGATTCATTTGGCACTGGTATTAACAAATTTCACTGAGTACATAATTAGTTATAGTATAATCAATACACACTGTTCCGGATGCACTAACTCTGTATCCAGTTTAGGTTCACTTCAAATTTTCATCATCTTACCTACAGATTCAGAATTTGGTCAATTCATGAAAGTTTTAGCTCTTTGTCTCAGCTTTCATTTGGTATATCTTATGCCTAATTTCAATAAATACACAATAAGTTATAAGGCTTCCAACACTGACTGTCCTGTTAGAACCTATTCTGCCAGATTTGCACTTTTAGCTCTCATGTTAAATTTCTTTACTCTCAGCCTTTCAAACATCATTTTAACATTCATATAACATATTTATACAATCAAAACAACATTTCCAGCAAGTAAAATCAACCCCTAATTTCACTTATTCATGGCAGAATCAAAGGAAAACAGAAAAATCATACAAACACCAAACCTTTCTTGAATTCCTCCTTTCTTTTCCTCTTCTAATCTCTAGCTATCTCCTTTCCCTTTGATGTTCCTTCACCTAGGTCAATTTATGTCTTAGGAAAGGATTGAATAAACTATAAATTAAAGCTCTATAATGAAAATTCATGCATGAAGAAATGAGAAGATGTTATTTCCTTCACCTTTCTAAGCTTACCTTTGATTTTCAAGCTTGGTGTATATGGAACCCTAAACTTTTCTTCTTCAATCCCTTCACTATATGGCTCTTCCTTTAGATCTAGGTCTTAGGATGAATTTTGGTTAAAGAAAGAAATTGATTTGGTGAGGTTTGGCTTGGCTTGGCTTTGGTGGGAGAAAGAAAAGCAAAATTTCTTCTTCTTTGAAAATGGATGACCTACGGCAAAGTGGATGAAGGAAGAAGACAACCCACTTTTTAATTTGCTTGGTCATTTCTCCATCCAATAGCTAGGTGACACATGTTGGGTACATTAAATTTTATCTTTTAACTTTCCATATTTACACTTTAACCCACTAAACTCTTTACCATGTTTCAATTTAGTTTTCAAACTTTCAATAATAATAGATTGACATACTAAAATAAGCTTTTAGCCTTTAGAAGTCCTTTCCACTTAAGCAAGCATGACGGATTTAAAACAAACACCTCAAGCAAGCACGTCAGGAAACCCTAAGCACCTCCCGAAAGTGACTCGTTCCCGACTCGCTAATCACACTGTCTACTTTATTTCTGAATATGTCCGTTTCTTTATTTGAGTTTTCTATAATTCAGTTATTAGCATATTAGAGTTATGCTAGTACCTCCCCTAAGTAGCTCGGGGTAAGCTAGCACCTCCCCTAATGCCACTTACTTTAGTAGTGAAATAGCCTAACCCATACCTAGTGATGTCACTGCTCTAGCTATGGGTTTGAGGATGTTACAGCCTCTCCGCCGACCTTGTGGTTCTAGATTTGACTGACTTTGACGTCATTCTAGGGATGGATTGGCTATCTACCCATGGTGCTACCTTGGACTGCAGGGACAAGGTAGTCAGGTTCAGAGATCAGAACGGGTCAGAGGTCGTCTTCAGAGGAGACAAGAGGGGCACACCTAGAGGTCTGATATCAGCTCTTCAGGCTCGTAGGTTGCTTAGGAAGGGATGTCAGGGGTACTTAGCTCATGTGAGAGAGCTAGACAGTCAGGTCAGGGAGCCGGCCTCGGTGCCAGTTGTCAGAGAGTTTCAGGATGTCTTTCCTGATGAGCTTCCAGGTTTACCACCTGCTAGGGAGATAGAGTTCGAGATAGAGTTGATGCCTGGAACTAGACCGATCTCTATCCCTCCCTACAGGATGGCTCCAGCCGAGTTAAAGGAGTTGAAAGAGCAATTGAAAGAGCTGGTAGAAAAGGGTTTCATCCGACAGAGTACCTCACCTTGGGGTGCTCCGGTCTTGTTTGTGAGGAAGAAGGATGGATCCCTTAGACTTTGTATCGACTACAGACAGTTGAACAAAGTCACTACCAAGAATAGGTACCCATTGCCTAGGATCGATGATCTATTCGACCAGCTAGCCGGAGCGGGTTGTTTCTCCAAAATAGATCTAAGATCGGGGTACCATCAGCTAAGGATAAGGGATGAGGATGTGCCAAAGACGGCTTTCAGGACCAGATATGGGCATTTTGAGTTCCTTGTGATGCCGTTCGGGTTAACTAATGCCCCTGCAGCATTCATGGATCTCATGAACAGAGTGTTTAGCCAGTACCTGGATCACTTCGTTATTGTCTTCATAGACGATATCTTGGTGTATTCCAGGAATGCAGAGGAGCATGCCCATCATCTGCGGTTGGTCTTGCAGACTTTGAGGGAACATGGCTTGTATGCCAAGTTCTCTAAATGTGAGTTCTGGCTGAGGAGCATTTCATTCTTGGGGCATGTAGTGTCAGAGAATGGTATTGAGGTAGATCCCAAGAAGACAGAAACTGTGGCTAACTGGCCTAGACCCACATCAGTGACAGAGATTAGAAGTTTCTTGGGTTTGGCAGGTTACTACAGGAGGTTCGTTCAGGACTTCTCAAAGATAGCAGCTCCTCTGACCAGACTAACCAGGAAGAATCAGAAGTTTCTGTGGACCGACCAGTGCGAGGAGAGTTTCGAAGAGCTTAAGAAGAGGTTGACTTCAGCACCAGTGTTAGCTCTGCCATCTAGTGATGAGGACTTTACAGTCTTTTGTGATGCGTCCCATGTGGGACTGGGTTGTGTACTGATGCAGAATGAGAGGGTGATCGCTTACGCTTCTAGGCAGCTGAAGAAGCATGAGTTGAATTACCCCACACATGACCTTGAGATGGCAGCAGTAATCTTTGCACTCAAGATGTGGAGGCATTACCTCTATGGGGTGAAATGTGAGATCTTTACAGATCATAAGAGCCTGCAGTACATCTTGAGTCAGAGGGATCTGAATCTGAGGCAGAGGAGGTGGGTAGAGCTGCTGAGTGACTGTGATTGCAAGATTCAGTATCATCCGGGTAAGGCGAATGTCGTGGCAGACGCCCTAAGCCGGAAGTCACTAGGCAGTCTATCCCACATCGCGGCATAGAGGAGACCAGTGGTAAAGGAGTTTTACAAGCTCATTGAGGAAGGTCTACAGTTGGAGTTGTCTGGTACAGGTGCCTTAGTGGCCCAGATGAGAGTAGCACCCGTGTTTCTGGAGCAAGTGGCTCAGAAACAACATGAGGACCCGGAGTTAGTGAAGGTTGCCAGGACTGTTCAGTCAGGCAAGGATAGCGAGTACAGATTCGACAGTAAGGGGATCCTCCGCTATGGGAGCAGACTATGTGTACCAGATGACATTGGGCTAAAAGGAGACATTATGAGAGAGGCTCATAATGCAAGATACAACATTCACCCTGGAGCCACCAAGATGTATCAAGATTTGAAGAAAGTTTATTGGTGGCCAGCGATGAAGAAAGAAGTGGCACAGTTCGTGTCAGCCTGCGAAGTGTGTCAGAGGGTGAAGCTGGAACATCAGAAGCCGGCTGGAATGCTTAACCCGCTACCTATCCCAGAATGAAAATGGGAGAATATAGCTATGGACTTCGTAGTGGGGTTACCGGCGACGTCCAACAGAGTGGACTCCATATGGGTGATTGTGGACAGACTCACCAAATCTGCTCACTTCATTCCTGTCAGGAGTGGCTACTCTGCGGACAAGTTGGCGCAGGTGTATGTTGATGAGATAGTCAGACTGCATGGGGTTCCTGTTTCGATAGTGTCAGATAGAGGGCCCCAATTCACCTCCAGATTTTGGCGGAGTCTGCAGAATGCCATGGGTACTAGGTTGGATTTCAGTACTGCCTTCCACCCCCAGACTGATGGACAGTCAGAAAGGACCATCCAGACTATCGAGGATATGCTCAGAATGTGTGTGCTAGACTTTGGCGGTTCTTGGAGGCAGCATCTACCTTTGGTGGAGTTTGCCTACAACAACAGCCATCATGCTAGCATCGGGATGGCTCCATATGAAGCTTTGTATGGAAGGAAGTGCAGATCACCTGTTTGCTGGGAGGAAGTTGGAGAAAAGGCCTTGGCAGGGCCTGAGTTAGTAGAGATCACCAGCAGGGTGGTACCCATAATCAGAGAAAGAATCAAGACTGCTGCAAGCAGACAGAAGAGCTATGCAGACGTCCGCAGAAGACAGTTGGAGTTTCAGGAGGGGGATCTGGTATTGCTCAAGGTGTCTCCAATGAAGGGAGTGGTTCGCTTCGGGAAGAAAGGTAAACTAGCCCCACGATACATCGGACCCTTTGCAATCTTGCAAAAGATTGGGAATGTGTCATACAAGCTGGATTTACCTGCTTCGATGGAAAGAATCCATCCGGTTTTCCATGTTTCAATGTTGAGGAAGTTTGTGTCAGATCCGAGCAAGGTTCTTAGTGAGCCTGATGTGGAGGTCCAAGAGGATCTCACCTATGTTGAACAGCCAGTACGGATCATAGACACCCAGATCAGAAAGTTAAGAAACAAGGAAATCCCGATGGTGAAAGTCCTGTGGAACCACCACAACTTGGAAGAATGCACTTGGGAGACACGGGAGTCTATGCTCCAGCAGTACCCTCATCTCTTTTAAGGTTAGATCCCTATGTGTGTTATGTTCCTTGCCATGCTATGTGTGCTAGTTGAGGTACATTCGGGGACGAATGTTCTTAAGGGGGGGAGAATGTAATACCCGGTTAGACTCCGGTATCGGAATTCCTACCGTCAGGTGGAATTTCGGATGTCGGGAACTTCTAGAAGGGTAGAATCACGTTTTTATGAAATGTTTTCATGAATTTTAATGTTTTAAGTATGAAAATTAAATGAGTTTTTGCATGAAAATAGCATTGGAGGGAAACCCAGGTTCGGCCACCGAAAGTCAAGTTCGGCCGCCGAACATGCATGCGTTTTGGAGGCACGTTAGGCCCCCGAAAGCATGAGTTAGGGAAGTTCAGGTTCGGCCGCCGAAAGTCAAGTTCGGCCGCCGAACATTGCATGGATGCGGAGGCACATTCGGCCCCCGAACGTGGCCTGGCCAGCCACCTATAAATGGGGCACTTAGCCGAAATGGGCGAGCTTTCTCCCATTTCCGGCCACAGCAAGCTTCCGACCTTCCCTTTTGCAACTCTTGTGCTCTTCCTCCAAATCTCTACCATTTTTCTTGAGTTTTAAGCTTGCATTGAAGGTTTTGAGCTTTTAAACCAAGTTTTGGAGCTTTGGGAACTCAGGAGCTCATTTTCGTGGATCTCCAAGTTTAGGTCGTCTCCCTCTCGATCTTCAAGAGGTAAGAGCCGATCTTAAGCTCCTCATGTGTTTTAAGTAAGTTTTAAGTGATTTTATGGGGTAGAATGGCATGTATAGGGTTGTAAGAGTTTTTAAGCAAATGTTAGGTTTTATGTGATTTATGAACAATGTGGCATGTTTGAGTATGTTGAAGTGTTGTAGTTGGGGTATTTGATGTTTTGAGGCCCCTAGGAGCTTGTATGCATGTTTTGGTTGAGATATATGCATGATTGGTGAGTTTGGAGGCGAAAGTGCACAAAGGAGCCAAGTTTCTGCCCTTTGGCAGAAACCAGGTTCGGCCGCCGAAGGCACTTTCGGCCGCCGAACATGGCTGGGGAGGCAGGCCTTTCGGCTGCCGAAGTTGCCCCCGAAAAGAGACTTTCGTCTCTGTCTGGGACTTTCGGCCGCCGAAGGTGCCGCCGAACCTACCTGAGTTTCGTCTCTGTCCAGGACTTTCGGCCGCCGAAGGTGCCGCCGAAAGTGCCCTGTTCAGCCACTTCATGCATATCTCTATGTGATATTTTCAGGATGTTTTAGGGGGTTTTTGGGGAATGTATTAGAGTTATGTTTATGTATGTTTGGTCCCTCATTGGAGTCCACCTGTGTAGGTTCGGACCCGAGGAACCAAGGACCCCAGCAGTGAGCCAGCTGCTACAGAGTTTGTCAGAGTCAGCCAGAGGTGAGTGGAACTAACTTAACTTTTTTTAAATTAAGAAATGAAATGCTTTTATCATGCTTCATGCATCATGATCATATTATAGGTTGTTTGCATTAGAATTCACGACTATGCCGCATTGTATTGTTGTGATAGATGATAGTGGATGGACATTAGGATGATTCATTAGCCTTCTATATACGAAGTCCTGTGGTGCCCATAATAGGGCCGGGCAATACGAAGACCTGTGGTGCCCATAATAGGGCCGGGCAATAACTCCGAGTACGAAGTTGTAACGACCCGAAAATCGGACCGCTACCGGCGCTAGGATCCGGGTCGACTTAAGGCCGCCGGGACCCGTAGCAAGCCTGACATGTAACCTGTAAACCTGTTTAATCCCATACATGATCAACAATCATACATAAAAATTTAAAACTTGTCCTCATACGTACTGTCATCAACTAACTCAACCTGTGCATACCCTGAACATATACATAACATAGTCCCTCTGTGGGATCTCATCATGCCTTAAAGGCAAAACAGCCTGTGTTGAGTTAGTTTACATAAACATCATAACATAAGATCATGTATAGACAAAAGGGATTAACAATACATTATGGTCAAGCACAACTCTATCCTCAATAACCTCATTACATAACATTCTGAATATTTTTACATTACATCATAGTACAATCGTCATGTCCACAATCTAACTATTACAACATAGGACATACTTTCAAACTCTGGCTAACCTTCTGATCTACCCTGTACCTGCACATCTGGGGTTAGGGGAGAGGGGTGAGCTACAAAGCCCAGTGAGCAGAATAGTATAAAACAATATATTAAAATTTCATGCTTTCATGGAATGCAACACATCACAACAAATCACATCTCAGATGGTATTGTCACCTATAGTCCTCTACATAGGTCCAACTGTGCCGGGACGTAGAATGGGTCAACCGGTCTTTCCCTTATCATAACATATCATATGGACCAACTGTGCCAGGGACGTAGAATGGGTACAACCTGGACTTTCTCTTACATCGTGCCAGGGACGTAGAATGGGTACAACCTGGACTTCCATACCATAACATGCCATAACATCAATCATATCATATGAGGACTAAAGGATCATCCAATAACCAATCCACATCAACATAAACATCATAAATGCAATGCAACATATTCGTGAATACTAATGCAAGCAACCTATTATATCTCATGGCATTCATGATGCATGGATCATGCTCAAAATTCATATTTCATTTATTTAAAACTTAAGGTTTATTCCACTCACCTCTGGCTAGCTCTGACAAACTCTGTAGCAGCTGGCTCACTGCTGAGGTCCTCGGTTCCTCGGGTCCGAACCTACACAGGTGGACTCCAATGAGGGACCAAACATACATGAACATAACTCTAATATACTCCCCAAAAATCCCCTAAAACATCATGAAACAATCACATAACAACATGCAAGAAATGGCTGGACAGGGCACTTTCGGCGGCAGGTTCGGCGGCCGAAAGTCCCTCCAGAGCCGAAAGTCAGGCAGGTTCGGCGGCACCTTCGGCGGCCGAAACTCCCAGACAGAGACGAAACTCATGCATGTTCGGCGGCCGAAAGTCCCAGACAGAGACGAAAGTCTCCTTTCGGGGGCAACTTCGGCAGCCGAAAGGCCTGCCTCACCAGCCATGTTCGGCGGCCGAAAGCTCCTTCGGCTGCCGAACCTGGTTTCTGCCAAAGGGCAGAAACTTGGCTCCTAAATGCACATTTCGCCTCCCAAGCTCAAATCATGCATACCATTCAACCAAAACATGCATACAAGCTCCTAGGGGCCTCAAGCAAGCATATACCCCATCTACAACACTTCAAACATACTCAAACATGCCACATTGTTCAAAAATCACATAAAACCTAACATAGCTCAACTAACTAAATCATGCATTTCTACCCCATAAAACTTCATAAAACTTATTTAAACATACATGGGGCTTAAGATCG